>NC_064817.1:53393172-53412375 GCF_023721935.1 Panthera uncia
CTTTGCTGTGCAGAAGCTTTTTATCTTCATAAGGTCCCAGTAATTCATTTTTGCTTTTAATTCCCTTGCCTTTGGGGATGTGTCGAGTAAGAGATTGTGGTTTCAGTTTCTTTATTAAACTTCTCATTTTGCTCATGTATTGTTTTCCTGATTTTGTTTAGTTGTCTGTGTTCTGTTGCATCTCACTGAGCTTCTTTAAGATTATTATTTTGAATTCTTTGCCAGGCAATTCATAGATCTTCATTTCTTTGGGTTGGTTACTGGAGCTTTATTAGTTTCCTTTGGTGGTGTCATGTTTGCTTGATTCTTCATAACCCATGTAGCCTTGTGTTGGTGTGTGTGCATTTGAAAGAGGAAACATTTATTCTAGATTTTACAGACTGGTTTCAGTAGGTAAAGGAGGTAAAATCTTCTCCTGTCAGGTACCTGGGTTGATGATATTGTCTCTAGGATTACACTGAAGTGGAAACTGGGTCATGTGGCTGAGCTGGGTCCTCACTGGGGTCCATGGTTGTAAGATCTATTACCAGGGACTTGGGAAGGCATGGATTCTGTCTGCTTCTTGTGTGGACAGGACTGCCTCTGAGACCTAGATCAGTAGGGCTTGCACTGGAAGAAGGGTCTGCTCCTGGGTCCAGAGATAGCAAGTCCATTACCAGGTATGCAGATGAGTGTGGTTCCCATTGAGTCCCTAGGAGGGCTCCTGGCAGGTCACTGGGCCTTTCACTGGGTGGGAAGAATTGGCCCTGGGCTCATACTGAGAGGAGATGGAGCTGAGTTACAGGATCCACAGCTGGGACCAGGCTTGCCTTCAGGGGAATGGCCTAGCATGCCTCCTACAAGGTTCCTGAAATCAGGACTTCCCCCAAGCTGCAGATAAGTAGGAATGGAGCCAGATCACAGGACTGTTTCAGGATCAACAGTCAGCCCAAGATCAGCAGGCCCTCCTCCTGCTGGGGCACAAAGGAGCACATCTCTTTCCAGGTCTCTGCGTAGGCAGGTCCATTCCAAAATGGTAGCAGTCCCTAAAGTTAGGTTACAGGGACACTTCAAGATTTTCAGTCATACTGAAGTCAGGAGGCCTATCTCTGAGGTCATCGATGGATATGTCCCACCCAAACTCTGGGTGGGCAGGACTAGCATTTAATAGGATCTGGGGCTGTGTCACAGGCCACTTTCAGAGTCTATAGCCAGGACCAAGGTGGATGGGCCTGTTACCCAGGGCACAAGCAGACAGGTAGTCCTGGTAACAAGACCAAGGCCAAATGGGGCTATAACCAACTCTACACAGACGGTAGGGTTGTTTCTGAATCCATACCTGGACCATGGTCAGTGAGCCTACTATCTGGGCACAGTCTTACCTTCTCAAAACAGCCCTCCTTGGTTGTGGGCTCCAGTGGGAGTTTCATAATCTCCTACTTGGATCCCAAAGCTCCCATGAAGGCTTTATTTCCATGGTGGCTGCCAAATTTTTTTGCTGAGGAGAGATATGAGCAGGGAACCTTCTACTCTGTCATCCTGTTGACATCACTCTGCCTTTTGTGGTTTTAATTGAGCAACTTCTATGATCCTTCACTCTCCTTTCTTAGCATATCAATTATACAGTACTTCTCTTTTTAACCTTTTTTTAGTGGCTGCTTTGAGTTTGCAATATACATTTAAAACTAATAGAAATACACTTTCAAATCACACTATATCACTTCATGAGTAGTGCAAGTACCTTATAATAACAAAATATTCCTAATTCTTCCCTCTTACATCATTGATGTTACTCATTTTATTTGTATGTATGTAGGTATGCATAACCATATATTTATATATATAAGATATATATAAGCATACAAAATCAAATACATTGTTGCTATTATTATTTAAAAACTTGTATTTGTTAGATCAATAAAGAATAAGAAAAATAAAAGTTTTATTTTACCTTCACCTGTTTCTTCTCCAACATTTCTCTTTTCTTTATATATATCCAAGTTTCTGACCTGTATCATGTTTCTTCTCTCTGAAGAACCTCTTTTAACATTTCTTACAAGGCAAGTGTACTGGCAAAAATTCCCTTCAATTTGTGCTTGCTGAGAAAGTATTTGTCCTTAACTTTTGAAGAATAATTTCACAGAGTACAGAATTCTAAGTTAGTGGGTTCTTTTTCATCTCAACACTAAATATTTCACCTTATGTTATACTAATTAATTTTATTTATTTGTTTTAAAGTTTTTATTTGAATTACAGTTAGTTCATTCAGTGCAATTTCAGGTGTACAATATAATGATTCAACATTTCCATACAATACCCAGTGTTCATCACAATAAGCGCACTCCTTAAACCTCATCACATATTTCACCCATTCCCTTGCCCACCTCCCCTCTGGTTACCATCAGTTTGTTCTCTATAGTTAAATTTTTTTTTCAACGTTTATTTATTTTTTGGGACAGAGAGAGACAGAGCATGAACGGGGGAGGGACAGAGAGAGAGGGAGACACAGAATCGGAAACAGGCTCCAGGCTCTGAGCCATCAGCCCAGAGCCTGACGCGGGGCTCGAACTCACGGACCGTGAGATCGTGACCTGGCTGAAGTCGGACGCTTAACCGACTGCGCCATCCAGGCGCCCCTGTTCTCTATAGTTAATAGTCTGTTTCTTGATTTGCAGCTCACTCCCTCTTTTTTTCTCCTTTGCTCATTTGTTTCTTAAGTCCCACATATGAGTGAAATCATATGGTATGTTTCTTTCACTTATTTTACTTAGCACAATACTCTAATTCCATGCACATCATTGCAAATGGCAAGAATTAATTCTTTTTTTTTTTATGGTGGAACAATATCCCATTGTATAAATATACCACATCTTCTTTATCCATTCATCAGATGATGGGCATTTGGCTATTTAATTTTCATAATTTGGCTACTGTTGCTAATGCTGCTATAAACATCAGGGTGCATGTATCACCTTAAATCAGTATTTTTGTATCCTTTGGGAAAATACCTAGTAGTGCAATTGATGAAATGTAGCGTGGTTCTATTTTTAACTTTCTGAGGAACCCCCCATGCCATTTTCCAGAGTGGCTGGACCAGATTGCATTCCCACCAATAGTTTAAGAAGGTTTCCCTTTCTCCACATCCTCATCAACACCTTTTGTTTCCTGTGTTGTTAATTTTAGCCATTGTGACTTGTCTGAGGTGATATGTAATTTTGACTTGTATTCCCCTGATGATGAGTGATGTTGAACATCTTTTCATGTGTCTGTTAGCCATCTGTATGTCTTCTTTACAAAAATGTCTATTCATGTCTTCCGTCTTCTGCACACTTATTAATTGGATTATTTGTTTTTTGGGTGTTGAGTTTTTTAAGTTCTTCATATATTTTGGATACTAACCTTTTATCAAATATGTCACTTCCAAATATCTTCTAATCCAAAGGTTGACTTAATTTTGTTGATTATTTCCTTTACTGTGCAAAAGTTTTTTATCTTGATGAAGTCCCTATCATTTACTTTTGTTTTTCTTTCCCTTGCTTCAGGAGACATATATAGTAAGAAGTTGCTGTGGCAGATGTTAAAGAGGTTATTGCCTGTGTTCTCCTCTAGGATTTTTATGATTTTAGGTCCCTTGACTAGGTCTTTAGTCCATCTTGAATTTATTTTCTGTATGGTGTAAGAAAGTGGCCCAGGTTCACTCTTTTGCATGTTGCTGTCCAGTTTTCCCATTTGTTGAAGAGACTTATCTTTTTCCCATTGTATATTCTTTCCTGCTTTGTCGAAGATTAGTTGACCATATAGTTGTAGGTTCATTTCTGGGTTTTCTATTCTGTTCCATTGATCTAAGTGTCTGTTTTGTACCAGTACCATCATATCCTGATCACTACAGCTTTGTAATATAACTTGAAGTCCAGACCTGTGATGCCTCCAGCTTTCCTCTTCTCTTTCTAGATTGCTTTAGTTATTTGGAGTCTTCTGTGGTTCCATACAAATTTTAGGACTGTTTGTTCTAGCTCTGTGAAAAATGATGGTGGTATTTTGATGGGGGTGGCATTAGATTGCTTTGGGGAGTATAGACATTTTGACCATATTTGTTCTTCCAATCTATGAGCATGAAATGTCTTTCCATTTCTTTCTGTCATCTTCAATTTCTTTCATCAATGTTTTATACTTTTCTGAATACAGATATTTTATCTCTTTGGTTAGTTTTATTCCTTATCTTATGCTTTTTGGTGTAATTGTAAATGGATTGTAGGGTAGTTCTATTTTTAACTTTCTGAGAAAACTCCATGATGTTTTCCAGACTGGCTGGACCAAATTGCATTCCCACCAACAGCATAAGAGGGTTTCCCTTTCTCCACATCCTCACCAACACCTGTTGTTCCCTGTGTTGTTAATTTTAGCCATTCTGAACTTGTGTTCTCTTTCTGCTGCTTCATTATTAGTGTATAGAAATGTAACAGATTTCTGTATGTTGATTTTGTATCCTGAGACTTTACTGAATCCATGTATCAGTTCTAGCAATTTTTGGTGGAGTCTTTCTGGCTTTCTACATAAGGTATCATATTATCTGCAAATAGCAGAAGTGTGACTTCTTCCATGCTTATTTGGATGCCTTTTATTTCTTTTTGTTGTCTAATCGTTGAGGCTAGGACTTCCAGCACTATGTTAAATAACAGTAATGAGAGTGGGCATCCATGTCTTACTCTTGACCATCCCCATTGAGGATGATATCAGCTGTCGTGTTTTTTTTTATTATGAAATTAATTGTCAAATTGGTTTCCATACAACACCCAGTGCTCATCCCAACAGGTGCCCTTCTCAATACCCATCACCCACCCCCCATAAACCCTCAGTTTTTTCTCAGTTTTTATGAGTCTCTTATGTTTTGGCTCCCTCCCTCTATAACCATTTTTTTTCCTTCTCCTCCCCCATGGTCTTCTGTTAAGTTTCTCAGGATCCACATAAGGGTGAAAACATATGGAATCTGTCCTTCTCTGTATGACTTATTTCACTTAGCATCACACTCTCCAGTGCCATCCACGTTGCTACAAAAGGCCATATTTCATTCTTTCTCATTGCCATGTAGTATTTCATTGTGTATATAAACCACAATTTCTTTATCCATTCATCAGTTGATGGACATTAAGGCTCTTTCCATCATCTGGCTACTGTTGAAAGTGCTGCTATAAACATTGGGGTACAAATGCCCCTATGCATCAGTACTCTGGTAAACTTGGGTAAATTCCTAGCAGTGCTACTGCTTGATCATAGGGTAAGTATATTTTTAAATTTTTGAGGAACCTCCACACTGTTTTCCAGAGCGGCTGCACCAGTTTGCATTCCCACCAAGAGTGCAAGCGGGTTCCCGTTTCTCCACATCCTCTCCAGAATCTATAGTCTCCTGTTTCTTTCATTTTGGCCACTCTGACTGGCATGAGGTGATATCTGAGTGTGGTTTTGATTTGTAGTTCCCTGATGAGGAGCGACGTTGAGCATCTTTTCATGTGCCTCTTGGCCATTTGGATGTCTTCTTTAGAGAAGTGTCTATTCATGTTTTCTGCCCATTTCTTCACTGGATTACTTGTTTTTTTGGGCGTGGACTTTGGTGAGCTCTTTATAGATTTTGGATACTAGCCCTTTGTCCGACATGTCACTTGCAAATATATTTCCCATTCCGTGGTTGCCTTTTAGTTTTGTTGATTGTTTCCTTTGTTGTGCAGAAGCTTTTTATCTTCATGAGATCCCAATAGTTCATTTTTGCTTTTAATTCCCTTGCCTTTGGGGATGGGTCAAGTAAGAAATTGCTGCGGCTGAGGTCAGAGAGGTTTTTCCCTGCTTTCTCCTCTAGGGTTTGGATGGTTTCCTGTCTCACATTCAGGTCCTTTATCCATTTTGAGTTTGTTTTTGTGAATGGTGTAAGAAAGTGGTCTAGTTTCATCCTTCTGCATGTTGCTATCCAGTTCTCCCAGCAACATTTGTTAAAGAGACTTTTTTCCATTGGATATTCTTTCCTGCATTGTCAAAGATTAGTTGGCCATACTTTTGTGGGTCTGGTTCTGGGGTTTCTATTCTATTCCATTGGTCTATGTGCCTGTTTTTGTGCCAATACCATGCTGTCTTGATGATTACAGCTTTGTAGTAGAGGCTAAAGTCCGGGATTGTGATGCCTCCTGCTTTGGTCTTCTTCAAAATTACTTTGGCTATTCGGGGCCTTTTGTGGTTCCATACAAATTTTAGGATTGCTTGTTCTAGCTTCGAGAAGAATGCTGGTGCAATTTTGATTGGGATTGCATTGAATGTGTAGATAGCTTTGGGTAGTATTGCCATTTTAACAATGTTTATTCTTCCAATCCATGAGCATGGAATGTTTTTTTCATTTCTTTATACCTTCTTCAATTTCCGTCATCAGCTTCATACTTTTCAGCATACAGATCTTTTACATCTTTGGTTAGGTTTATTCCTAGGTATTTTATGCTTCTTGGTGCAATTGTGAATGGGATCAGTTTCTTTATTTGTCTTTCTGTTGCTTCATTATTAGTGCATAAGAATGCAACTGATTTCTGCACATTGATTTTTTATCCTGCGACTTTGCTGAATTCATGTATCAGTTCTAGCAGACTTTTGGTGAAATCTATTGGATTTTCCATGTATAGTATCATGTCATCTGCAAAAAGTGAAAGCTTGACTTCATCTTTGCCAATTTTGATGCCTTTGATTTCCTTTTGTTGTCTGATTGCTGATGCTAGCACTTCCAACACTATGTTAAACAACAGCCGTGAGAGTGGACATCCGTGTCGTGTTCCTGATCTCAGGAAGAAAGCTCTCAGTTTTTCCCCATTGAGGATGATATTAACTGTGAGCTTTTCATAAATGGCTTTGATGATGTTTAAGTATGTTCCTTCTGTCCAGACTTTCTCAAGGGTTTTTATTAAGAAAGGATGCTGAACTTTGTCAAATGCTTTTTCTGCATCGATTGACAGGATCATATGGTTCTTATCTTTTCTTTTATTAATGTGATGTATCACATTGATTGATTTGCAAATGTTGAACCAGCCCTGCAGCCCAGGAATGAATCCCACTTGATCGTGGTGAATAATTCTTTTTATATGCTGTTGAATTCGATTTGCTAGTATCTTATTGAGAACTTTTGCATCCATATTCATCAGGGATATTGGCCTGTAGTTCTCTTTTTTTTACTGGGTCTCTGTCTGGTTTAGGAATCAAAGGAATGCTGGCTTCATAGAATGAATCTGGAAGTTTTCCTTCCCTTTCTATTTTTTGGAATAGCTTGAGAAGGATAGGTAGTATCTCTGCTTTAAACGTCTGGTAGAACTCCCCTGGGAAGCCATCTGGTCCTGGACTCTTATTTGTTGGGAGATTTTTGATAACCGATTCAATTTCTTCGCTGGTTATGGGTCTGTTCAAGCTTTCTATTTCCTCCTGATTGAGTTTTGGAAGCGTGTGGGTGTTTAGGAATTTGTCCATTTCTTCCAGGTTGTCCAATTTGTTGGCATATAATTTTTCATAGTATTCCCTGATAATTGTTTGTATCTCTGAGGGATTGGTTGTAATCATTCCATTTTCATTCATGATTTTATCTATTTGGGTCATCTCCCTTTTCTTTTTGAGAAGCCTGGCTAGAGGTTTGTCAATTTTGTTTATTTTTTCAAAAAACCAACTCTTGGTTTCGTTGATCTGCTCTACAGTTTTTTTAGATTCTATATTGTTTATTTCTGCTCTGATCTTTATTATTTCTCTTCTTCTGCTGGGTTTAGGCTGCCTTTGCTGTTCTGCTTCTATTTCCTTTAGGTGTGCTGTTAGATTTTGTATTTGGGATTTTTCTTGTTTCTTGAGATAGGCCTGGATTGCAATGTATTTTCCTCTCAGGACTGCCTTCGCTGCGTCCCAAAGCGTTTGGATTGTTGTCTTTTCATTTTAGTTTGTTTCCATATATTTTTAAATTTCTTCTCTAATTGCCTGGTTGACCCACTCATTCGTTAGTAGGGTGTTCTTTAACCTCCATGCTTTTGGAGGTTTTCCAGACTTTTTCCTGTGGTTGATTTCAAGCTTCATAGCATTGTGGTCTGAAAGTATGCATGGTATAATTTCAATTCTTGTAAACTTATGAAGGGCTGTTTTGTGACCCAGTATATGATCTATCTTGGAGAATGTTCCATGTGCACTCGAGAAGAAAGTATATTCTGTTGCTTTGGGATGCAGAGTTCTAAATATATCTGTCAAGTCCATCTGATCCAATGTATCATTCAGGGCCCTTGTTTCTTTATTGACCGTGTGTCTAGATGATCTATCCATTTCTGTAAGTAGAGTGTTAAAGTCCCCTGCAATGACCACATTCTTATCAATAAGGTTGCTTATGTTTATGAGTAATTGTTTTATATATTTGGGGGCTCCAGTATTCGGTGCATAGACATTTATAATTGTTAGCTCTTCCTGATGGATAGACCCTGTAATTATTATTTAATGCCCTTCTTCATCTCTTGTTACAGCCTTTAATTTAAAGTCTAGTTTGTCTGATATAAGTATGGCTACTCCAGCTTTCTTTTGGCTTCCAGTAGCATGATAAATAGTTCTCCATCCCCTCACTCTCAATCTAAAGGTGTCCTCAGATCTAAAATGAGTCTCTTGTAGACAGCAAATAGATGGGTCTTGTTTTTTTATCCAGTCTGATACCCTATGTCTTTTGGTTGGTGCATTTGATCCATTTACATTCAGTGTTATTATAGAAAGATACGGGTTTAGAGTCATTGTGATGTCTGTATGTTTTATGCTTGTAGTGATGTCTCTGGTACTTTGTCTCACAGGATCCCCCTTAGGATCTCTTGTAGGGCTGGTTTAGTGGTGACAAATTCCTTCAGTTTTTGTTTGTTTGGGAAGACCTTTATCTCTTCTTCTATTCTAAATGACAGACTTGCTGGATAAAGGATTCTCGGCTGCACATTTTTTCTGTTTAGCATACTGAAGATCTCGTGCCCATCCTTTCTGGCCTGCCAAGTTTCAAAAGAGAGATCAGTCACGAGTCTTATAGGTCTCCCTTTATATGTGAGGGCACGTTTATCCCTTGCTGTTTTCAGAATTTTCTCTTTATTCTTGTATTTTGCCAGTTTCACTATGATATGTCGTGCAGATCGATTCAAGTTATGTCTGAAGGGAGTTCTCTGTGCCTCTTGGATTTCAATGCCTTTTTCCTTCCCCAGTTCAGGGAAGTTCTCAGCTATAATTTCTTCAAGTACCCCTTCAGCACCTTTCCCTCTCTCTTCCTCCTCTGGGATACCAATTATGCGTATATTATTTCTTTTCAGTGTATCACTTAGTTCTCTAATTTTCCCCTCATACCCCTGGATTTTTTTTATCTCTCTTTCTCTCAGCTTCCTCTTTTTCCATAACTTTATCTTCTAGTTCGCCTATTCTCTCCTCTGCCTCTCCAATCCGAGCCATCGTGGTTTCCATTTTGTTTTGCATTTCGTTTAAAGCACTTTTCAGCTCCTTGTGACTGTTCCTTAGTCCCTTGATCTCTGTAGCAAGAGATTCTCTGCTGTCCTCTATACTGTTTTCAAGCCCAGTGATTAATTTTATGACTATTATTCTAAATTCACTTTCTGTTATATTATTTAAATCCTTTTTGATCAGTTCATTAGCTGTTGTTATTTCCTGGAGATTCTTCTGAGGGGAATTCTTCCGTTTGGTCATTTTGGATAGTCCCTGGAGTGGTGCGGACCTGCAGGACACTTCCCCTGTGCTGTGGTGTATAACTGGAGCTGGTGGGCGGGGCCGCAGTCCGACCTGATGTCTGCCCCCAGCCCACCGCTGGGGCCACAGTCAGACTGGTGTGTGCCTTCTCTTCCCCTCTCCTAGGGGCAGGATTCACTGTGGGGTGGCGCAGCCCGTCTGGGCTACTTGCTCACTGCCAGGCTTGTGGTGCTGGGGATCTGGCGTATCAGCTGGGGTGAGTAGGCATGGTGCATGGGGGCAGGAGGGGCAGGCTTAGCTCGCTTCTCCTTCGGTGATCCACTTCAGGAGGGGCCCTGTGGCAGCGGGAGGGAGTCAGATCCACTGCCGGAGGTTTGGCTCTGCAGAAGCACAGAGTTGGGTGTGTTTGCGGAGTGAGCAAGTTCCCTGGCAGGAATTGGTTCCCTTTGGGATTTTGGCTGGGGGATGGGCGAGGGAGATGGCGCTGGCAGCGCCTTTGTTCCCCACCAAACTGAGCTCTGTCATCCGGGGGCTCAGCAGCTCTCCCTCCCTTTGTCCTCCAGCCTTCCCGCTTTCCAAGCAGAGCTGTTAACTTATGACCTCCCAGATGCTAAGTCGCGCTTGCTGTCAGAACACACTCCATCCGGCCCCTCCGCTTTTGCCAGCCAGACTCGGGGGCTCTGCTTGGCCGGCAGGCTGCCCCTCCACCCCGGCTCCCTCCCGCCAGTCCATGGAGCGTGCACCGCCTCGCCGCCCTTCCTACCCTCTTCCGTGGGCCTCTCGTCTGCACTTGGTTCCGGAGACTCCATTCTGCTAATCCTCTGGCAGTTTTCTGGGTTATTTAGGCAGGTATAGGTGTAATCTAAGTGATCAGCAGGATGCACGGTGAGCCCAGCGTCCTCCTAAGCCGCCATCTTCCTTCTCCTCTATGGAAGAATTTTTAAAATATTTTTAAGTTTATTTCTTTATTTTGAGACAAAGATAGAACTAGCGAGCATGAGTGGGGTAGAGGCAGAGAGAGAGGGAGATGGAATTCCAAGCAGGCTCCACACTGACATAGCATGGAGCCCGATGTGGAGCTCAAACCTATGAACTGTGAGATCATGACCTGAGCCAAAATCAAGAGTCGGATGCTTAACCATCTGAGCCACTCAAGTGCTCCAATTTTCCTTTTTTTTTTTTTTTTTTTGGTAGTGTCCTTATCTGGTTTTGGTATCAGGGTAATGATGGCATCATAGAATGAATTTGGAAGCTTTCCTTCACCTTACACCTGTCAGAATGGCTAAAATAAAAAAACAATAAATAACAAGTGTTGGTGATGATGTGGAGAAAAAGGAACTGTCATGCGCTGTTTGTGGGAATGCAAATTGGTGCAGCCACTGTGGAAAACAGTATGGAGTTTCCTCAAAAAATTAAAACTAGAATTACCATATAATCCACTAATTCCACTACTGGGTATTTACCCCCCAAAAATGAAAACATCAATCAAAATGATATATGCACCACTATGTTTATTGCAGCATTATTTACAATAGCCAAGATATGAAAGCAACCCAAGTGTCCATCGTTAGATGAATGGATAAAGAAAAGATGATATATGGAGACAGGAGCTAAGATGGTAGTGTAGTAGGAAGACCCTAGGCTTGCCTCATCCTTCAAACACAGCTAGATAACTAGCAAATCATTCTGAATACCCAAGAAATTGACCTGAGGACTGACAGAACAAACTGAACAACTAGAGGGAGAGAAGAGGCCACATTGAAGAAGGTAGGAAGTGCAGAGATGTGGTTTGGGGGAGAATTGGATCATGGATGCTGTGGAGGGGAGTGAGTTCTGATCATGGAGAAAGGCAAGAGAGAGTGGAGTTCACAGGGATACACACAAGGGGAACACTCCCCCAAAGTCATTAACTGGAAAAACAAGAGGGGCTGATTTTTGTGAATTTTTGCAATCAGGGCTTAAGGAGTGGAGTTTTGGAGGTTCATGGGCTTGGCTGATATAGAGACCTGAGGGTGCTGCCCTACTCCTGGAGAGAAGACAGGCAAGTGACCCCGGAGCAGACAGCATGATCTGAGGATTGCCTAAGGTGCACAGGGCCAGACTGTTTCCTCTTCTTGGGGTGGATCTGTGAGAGGTAGCAATACTTCTCCTGGGACAAAGGAGCCTGCAGGTGCCATTTCCCTCCCCTGCTCCTCAGCATAGGTGCAGAGACACCTTCCGAAGGCAGCCAACCCAAGCATTGGCTGTTTAGCCTGCTTTGCTCCAAATCCCACACCCCTATGCTCTGGCCCAACAGTCCTTCTGGGTCAAACCATCATCACTCCCAGTGTGGCAAGACCTTTATCCAGAAGACCAACACAGGGATCCTCCACATCAGGCCCCTAAAGTTTGGAGTTTTAGAAGTCAGCAGGCTTGGCTGTGATAGAGCCCAAAGTGCACTGCACTGCTCCAGGCAGGCAAGCAATCCAGACACAGTGTGAAAACAGTGGTCTGGTGGTGTAGAAATGTAAAAAATGCCTAGTATGCAGGAAGGGAAATTATTCACTCTTCTTGGAAGGTTTCCCTGAGAGCAGCAAGCACGGTCTCCCTTCTCTGGGAACAAAGGATCTGGCTGGTGACATTTCCCTCTCCTGCCCTTATCAGAAACCAAATTTGGCAAACAGCACAGTACCAACATTGGCTGCCTAACCTGCTTATACCAGATCCCACCCCTCTGCACTCTGATGGTACTTCTTTTCTCAAGCAAGTGTGCCTAAGAACCAGTGCAGCAGGCTCCTTCCCCAGAAGATCAGCATAAACCCCTGCATGCACCAAGTCTACTGACCATAGAGTTCTGCAATGCTTCAGTTCTAGTGAAAATAGCATCAGGTTTCATTTAAGCTAACCAGAGCATACATACTTAAACACACCACACTCTAAGGTCCAAACTAAGGTCCATTAAAGGCAAGGAGAGCCTCTGCAGATGGTTGACCTGAGAGATAGAGCAGCCAAAACACAGCAGCAGAGTGCATGCAGCACACACTAGAGAAAGTTCCTGAAGCTCCAGGCTCTGGACATTTGATAATCTCTCCTTTTTAAAGAATTTTTATTATTTTTATTGTTTTTTATTTTTGAAAGAGAGACAGAGTGTGAGTAGGGGAGGAGCAGAGAGAGAAGGAAACACAGAATCCAAATCAGACTTCAAGCTCTGAGCTGTCAGCACAGAGCCTGATGTGGGGCTCTAACTCACAAACTGCAAGATCATGACCTGAGCCAAAGTTGGACACTTAACCAACTGAGCCACCCAGACACCCCAATGATCTCTTCTTCATAAAGCAATTACTCACAGGAACAGAAAGCACAGAAAGATTTTCTAACACATAGAAGAAGACAGAGACCTAGACAAAATGCCAGAGGAATTCATCCTAAAAGAAAGAACAAGACAAAGTCATGGCCAGAGAACTAATTGAAATGGATATAAATAATATGCCTGATGCAGAATTTAAAGAACAATTATAAGGATACTCTCCGGGCTTGAGAAAAGCATGGAAGACATTAGGGAAACCCTTACTGCAGAGACAAAAGAGCTAAAAAACAATCAGGCAGAAATGAAAAATGCAATATCTGAGATTTGAAACCTACTGGATGTAATGACCACAAGGATGGAAGAAGCAGAGGAATGAATAAATGATATAGAAGATAGAATTATGGAAAATAATTAAGTTGAACAAAAGAGACAAAGAAGAATGATGGATCTTGACAGTAGGCTTAGGGAACTCAGTGACTACATCAAATGTAATAACATTTGTATCATAGGAATACCAGAAGAAGAAGAGATAAAAGGGGGCAGAATGTTTATTTGAAGAAATAATAGCTGAAAAGTTCCTTAATCTGGGGAAGGAAATAGACATCCAAATCCAGGAGGCACAGAGAACTCCCATCAAAATCAATAAAAACAGGTCAACACCAAGACATATTGCAGTTAAATTTGCAAAATGTTGTGATAAAGAAAAAAAGTCCTAAAAGCAGCAAGACAAAGGAGGTCCCTAATTTACCAGGGAAGACCCATAATGCTAACAGCAGGTCTGACCACGGAAACTTGGCAAGACAGAAGAGAGTGGGATGATATATTCAACGTGCTAAATAGGAGAAATCTGTAGCCAAGAATACTCTATCCAGCAAGGCTATCATTCAGAATAGGAAGAAAGATAAAGAATTTCCCAGGCAAACAAAAACTAAAGGAGTTCAGGACCACTAAACCAGCCCTGAAAGTAATATTAAAAGGGACTCTTTGAGTTAGAAGGAGACCAAAAGCAACAAAGGCTAGAAAGGAACAGAGAAAATTTCCAGAAACAATGACAAAACAAGGAATAAAATGGCACTAAATGCATATATAACAATAATTATTCTCAGTGTAAATGGACTAAATGCTTCAATTAAAAGACATAGGATGCGGGGGCCTGGGTGGCTCAGTCAGCTGTTTGACTCTTGATTTTGGCTAAGGTCATTATCTCACGGTTTGTGGAATCAAGGTCTGCACTGGGCTCTGTGTTGACAGCATGAAGCCTGCTTCGTGTTCTCTCTCTCTCCTCTCTCTCTGCCCCTCCCCCCATTCTCTCTCTCTCTCTCTCTCTGTCTGGAAGTAAATAAATAAACAAAAGATAGGGTGTCAAAAGGAATTAAAAAGCAAGACCCATCTATATGTTGCCTACAGGAGGCTCATTTTAGACCTAAAGACCCCTGTAGATTGAAAGTGAGGCAATGGAGAAACATTTATCATGCAAATGGATGTCAAGAGAAAGCTGGAATAAACTGTAACAAGAGAAGAATAAGGGCAGTATATCATAATAAAGGGGATTATCCAGCAAGAAGATAAAAAAAATTGTAAATATTTATGCCCCCAACACTGAAGCACCCAAATCTATAAAACCATTAATAACAAATATGAAGGAACTCATTGATAATAATACAATAATAGCAGGGGACTTTAACACCCACCCTTACATTAATGGGCAGATAAATAAGTGGAAAATCAACAAGGAAACAATGGCTTTAAATGACACACTGGAATAGATGGACTTAACAGATATATTCAAAACATTTCATCCTAAAGCATCAGAATGAATACAAATTCTGCACATAGGACATTCTTCAGAATAGGTCATATACTAGATCACAGATCAGACCTCAACAAGCACAAAAAGATTGAGATCATAACATGCATCTTTTCTGACCACAATGCTATGAAACTTGAAGACAACCAGAAGAAAATATATGGAAAGACCACAAATCCATGGAAGTTAAAGAACATTCTCTTAAAGAATAAATGGAATTTTACAATAAATTTCATTAAAAAAAAGAATAAATGGATCAAACAGGAAATTAAATAAGAAACAAAAAAAAACATGGAAACAAATGAAAATGAAAACATTACAGTCCAAAACCTTTGGAATGTAGCAAAAACAGTTCCAAGAGGGAAGTATATAGCAATACAGGCCTACCTCAAGATGCAAGAAAAACCTCAAATAACCTAACCTTACACCTAAAAGAGCTGGAAAAAGAACAACAAAGCCTAAAGCAAACAGAAGAAGGGAAATAATAAAGTTTAGAGCAGAAATAAATGATATAGGAACTAAAAAACAGTAGAACAGATCAGAGAAACCAGGAACTGGTTCTTTGGAAAATCAATAAAATTGATAGCCACTTATCAAGAAGAAAAGAAAAACAAACCAAATAAATAAAATCACAAATGAGAGAGGAGAAATAACAATCAACACCACAGAAATGTAAACAATTATAAGAGAATATTATGAAAAATTATATGTCAACAAATCGGACAAACTGTAAGAAATGGATAAATTCCTAGAAACATATATATTACCAAAACTGAAACATGAAGAAACAGAAAACTTGTACAGACCTATAACTTGCAAAGAAATTGAATCAGTAATAAGAAATCTCCCAATAAAAAAAGTTCAGGGCCAGATGGCTTCACAGAATTATACCAAACATTTAAAGAAGAGTTAATACCTATTCTTCTCAAACTATTAAAAAATAGAAATGGAAAGAAAATTTCCACACTCATTCTATGAGGCCAGCATTATCCTGTTTCCAAGACTAGACAAAGGCTCCATGAAAAAAGAGAACTACAGGCCAATATCCCTGATGAACACGGATGCAAAAATTCTTAACAAAATACTAGCAAATTGAATCTAACAGTGCATTAAAAGAATCATTCACTATAATCACATGGGATTTATTCCTGGGCTGCAAGTGTTCAATATTCACAAGTCAGGCAATGTGATACACTACATTAACAAAAGAAAGGATAAGAACTGTATGATTATCTCAATCTATGTAGAAAAAGCATTTGACAAAGTGAAACATCCATTCATGATAAAAACCCTCAACACAGTAAGTCTAGAGGGAACATACCTGAACATAATAAAGGTCATATACAAAAAAACCTACAGCTAGGGGATTCAGGGGACGATGGCAGCACAAGAGGACCCTGGGCTCACTGCATCCTGCTGATCGCTTAGATTCCACCCACATCTGCCTAATTTACCCAGAAAACTGCCAGAAGACTAGCAGAACGGACTCTCCAGAGCCAAGAGTAGACGAGAGGCCCATGGAAGAGGGTAGGAAGGGCGGAGAGGTGGTGCGCGCTACACAGACTGGTGGGAGGGAGCCAGGGTGGTGGAGAGGCAGCCAGCCCACCCAGCAAGAGCCCCTGAGTTTGGCTTGCAAAAACAGAGGGGTCGGATGCAGTGTGTTCTGACAGCCAGCGGGACTTAACATCTGGAATGTTATAAGTCAACAGTTCTGCTCGGAGAGCAGGAGGGCTGAAGGACAACAGGAGGGAGAATTTTTGAGCCCCAGAAGACAGAGTCAGCTTGGCGTGAAACAAAGGCACTGGGAAGCGCCACCTCCCTTGCCCACCCCCCAGCCAAAATCCCAAAGGGAACCAGTTCCTGTCAGGAACTTGCTTGCACCACGCAAACACCCAACACTGTGCTTCTGCAGATCCATCCCTCCCATGGGTCTGCCTCCCTCCCAGTGCCACAGAGCCCCTCCCAAAGCGGACCACCAAAGGCAAAGCGAGCTGAGCCTGCCCCTCCCACCACTGTGCACCTTGTGGATCTACCCCGGCTAATTAGCCAGATCCCATTGAAGCAGCACCACAAGACTGGCAGTGTGCAAGTAACCCAGACAGAGACAACACCACTCCACAGTGAGTCCTGCCCTTGGGAAAGAGGAAGATAAGGTACACACCAGTCTGACTGTGGCCCCAGTGGTGGGCTGGGGGCAGACATCAGGTCTGACTGTGGCCCCAGCCAACAACATAAGTTACTCCAGACAGCACAGGGGAAGTACCCTGCAGTTCTGTGCCACTCCAGGGACTATCCAAAATGACAAAATGGAAGAATTCTCCTTAAAAGAAACTCCAGGAAGTAGCGACAGCTAATGAACTGATCAAAAACGATTTAAGCAATATAGTAGAAAATGAATTTAAAATAATAGTCATAAAATTAACCGCTGGGCTTGAAAAAAGTATAGAGGACAGCAGAGAATCTATTACTACAGAGATCAAGGGACTAGGAAACAGTCAGGAGGAGCTAAAAAATGCTATAAATGAGCTGCAAAATAAAATGGAGGCAACCACAGCTGGGAATGAAGAGGCAGAGAAGAGAATAGGTGAATTAGAAGATAAAATTATGGAAAAAGAAGAAGCTGAGAAAAAGAGAGATAAAAAAATCCAGGAGTATGAGGGGAGACTTAGAGAACTAAGTGACACAATTAAACGAAATAATATACGCATAATTGGGATTCCAGAGGAGGAAGAGAGAGAGAAAGGTCCGGAAGGTGTACTTGAAGAAATAATAGCTGAGAACTTCCCGGATCTGGGGAAGGAAAAAGGCATTGAAATCCAAGAGGCACAGAGAACTCCCTTCAGATGTAACTTGAATCGATCTTCTGCACGACATATCATAGTGAAACTGGCAAAATACAAGGATAAAGAGAAAATTCTGAAAGCAGCTAGAGATAAACATGCTCTAACATACAAAGGGAGACCTATAGGACTCATGACCGATCTCTCTACTGAAACTTGGCAGGCCAGAAAGGAATGGCAGGAGATCTTCAATGTGATGAACAGAAAAAATATGCAGCCGAGAATCCTTTATCCAGCAAGTCTGTCATTTAGAATAGAAGGAGAGATAAAGGTCTTCCCAAACAAACAAAAACTGAAGGAATTCGTCACCACTAAACCAGCCCTACAAGAGATCCTAAGGGGGATCCTGTGAGACAAAGTACCAGAGACATCACTACAACCATGAAACCTACAGACATCACAATGACTCTAAACCCATATCTTTCTATAATAACACTGAATGTAAATGGATTAAATGCGCCAACCAAAAGACATAGGGTATCAGACTGGATGAAAAAACAAGACCCATCTATTTGCTGTCTACAAGAGACTCATTTTAGACCTGAGGACACCTTTAGATTGAGAGTGAGGGGATGGAGAACTATTTATCATGCTACTGGAAGTCAAAAGAAAGCTGGAGTAGCCATACTTATATCAGACAAACTAGACTTTAAATTAAAGGCTGAAACAAGAGATGAAGAAGGGCATTATATAATAAATACAGGGTCCATCCATCAGGAAGAGCTAACAATTATAAATGTCTATGTGCCAAATATGGGAGCACCCAAATATATAAAACGATTCATCACAGACATAAGCAACCTTATTGATAAGAATGTGGTAATTGCAGGGGACTTTAATACTCCACTTACAACATTGGATAGATCATCTAGACACAGGATCAATAAAGAAACTAGGGCCCTGAATGATACACTGGATCAGATGGACTTGACAGATATATTTAGAACTCTGCATCCCAAAGCAACTGAATATACTTTCTTCTCGAGTGCACATGGAACATTCTCCAAGATCGATCACATACTGGGTCACAAAACAGCCCTTCATAAGTATACAAGAATTGAGATCATACCATGCATACTTTCAGACCACAATGATATTAAGCTTGAAATCAACCACGAGAAAAAGTCTGGAAAACCTCCAAAAGCATGGAGCTTAAAGAACACCCTACGGAGGAATGAATGGGTAAACCAGGCAATTAGAAAAGAAATTAAAAAATATATGGAAACAAATGAAAATGAAAATACAACAAATGCTTTGGGACGCAGCGAAGGCAGTCCTGAGAGGAAAATACATTGCAATCCAGGCCTATCTCAAGAAACAAGAAAAATCCCAAATACAAAATCTAACAGCACACCTAAAGGAAATAGAAACAGAACAGCAAAGACACCACAAACCCAGCAGAAGAAGAGAAATAATAAAGATCAGAGCAGAAATAAACACTATAGAATCTAAAAAAAAACTGTAGAGCAGATCAATGAAACCAAGAGTTGGTTTTTTGAAAAAATAAATAAAATTGACAAACCTCTAGCCAGGCTTCTCAAAAAGAAAAGGGAGATGACCCAAATAGATAAAATCATGAA
>NC_064817.1:53417375-53496926 GCF_023721935.1 Panthera uncia
AATGAACAAATCAGGAGACTATAGATGCTGGAGAGGATGTGGAGAAATGGGAACCCTCTTGCACTGTTGGGAATGCAAATTGGTGCAGCCGCTCTGGAAAGCAGTGTGGAGGTTCCTCAGAAAATTAAAAATAGACCTACCCTATGACCCAGCAATAGCACTGCTAGGAATTTATCCAAGGGATACAGGAGTACTGATGCATAGGGGCACTTGTACCCCAATGTTTATAGCAGCACTCTCAACAATAGCCAAATTATGGAAAGAGCCTAAATGTCCATCAACTGATGAATGGATAAAGAAATTGTGGTTTGTATACACAATGGAATACTACGTGGCAATGAGAAAGAATGAAATATGGCCTTTTGTAGCAACGTGGATGGAACTGGAGAGTGTGATGCTAAGTGAAATAAGCCATACAGAGAAAGACAGATACCATATGTTTTCACCCTTATGTGGATCCTGAGAAACTTAACAGAAACCCATGGGGGAGGGGAAGGAAAAAAAAAAAAGAGGTTAGAGTGGGAGAGAGCCAAAGCATAAGAGACTCTTAAAAACTGGGAACAAACTGAGGGTTGATGGGGGGTGGGAGGGAGGGGAGGGTGGGTGATGGGTATTGAGGAAGGCACCTGTTGGGATGAGCACTGGGTGTTGTATGGAAACCAATTTGACAATAAATTTCATATATTAAAAAAAATAAAAATAAAAATAAAAATAAAAATTCTTCCATAAAAAATAAAACTACAAGCCAATATCTCTGATAAATATAGATGTAAACATTCTCAACAAAATATTTGCAAACTGAATCCAATAATACGTTTAAAAATTGTTTACCATGATCCAGTTGGATTTATTCCGGTGATGCAAGGGCTCTTCAGTATTTGCAAATCAATCAGCATGATACATCACATTAACAAGAGAAAGGATAAAAACCATAATATCTTCTCAATAGATGTAAAAAAGCATTTGACAAAGTACAACATCCATTCATGATAAAAACTCTCAACAAAGTAGATCTAGAGGAAAAATATCTCAAAATAGTATGTCTTGTAATTTTTTGTTGAAAGGTAGACGTGAGGTATGGGTAAAAAGAACTGAGGTAAATAGGTCTTTAGTAAAGTAGTGGTAAAGTGTGGGGGGGGAGGGAAAATGTACTATAGTCCTTTGATTAGGTCTCAACCTCAACCTACACTTCTAAACTGTGAACTTCACCAGTGTTTCTGTCATCCCCTCCCACTTAGATGGGACAAGAGGCCTAGGGGGTGCTGAAGTTGGCTATTTCCCTTCTCCCACATAGAAGATGAACATTGGCTGGAGTTGGATATTTCTCTTCTAGTAAATTAGGTTCTGCTAATATCCCAGCAGGTTTGTCTTTGTGAAGAATAGAGTGCTCTGGCATATTTCAAAATGTTTCTTTTTCCTCTCCTCCTGCTAGAAACACAAGGGGATTTTTTCCCCTGATATTTACTCTGAGGACCTGGTAGAACTCCTAGAACTAAAATTTTCAAAAGCACGAGGGTCTTACTACGACTTGGCTCCCTTAGGATTTTTAACTCTCAGACTTGTCACTGTAAGCCTCCAGTAATTCATCAATTACAGTTCAGATTTCCTACCCCGGCACAGCCTTCCACAAAAGTTCCTGCTTATTAGTTTCTACTCTGGTAGGTTGTGATTCTCTGTTTCTACCTATCTGTCTGTACAACTTTGGAGGCAGCAGTCTTCCCAGTGATCTCACTTCTCTAACAGATCTAAGAAGAGTTGTTGATTTTTTTCAGTTTCTTCATCTTTTTAGTTGCTAAGATGGTGTGGTGATTTCTGAGCTCCTTATATACTGGACTGGAAACCAGAAGTCCAGGGTGTTAATTTAAAATATAAAACTTTAAAAAGAAAAAATTCTCAGCTGCACTCATAGTCCAATGATTCCTCATTGCCTTTTGCAAATAATGGTGAGAGGCATGATTGGGCTTGAGACAAGAGTTACAAACTTGTAGTGATAGCCAGTAAGCCCCAAATTTGTCGCATGTCCTTGATCACTTGCTATTGCAGTACTTTAGGTACTTTTTCCACTGTTAACTGAACCAGTGGTTCCCAAAAGTCAGTGGCATCAGAATTATTTTGCGATAATTAATCCTGGCTCCCATCCCCAGAATTTCTGATTTTGGAGGTCTGAGTTAGGCCCGGAGGATTTCTTTGTTTGTTTTGTATTTCTTTTTTTTTGGCTGTTTGTTTTTTGCTTCCCAGCCATTCTAATGCACAGCAAGATTTAAAAACTGCTATTCTAGATCTCTCAGAAATCTAAAATTCAAATTCCAAGCCTTCAATATACATTTCTTCGGTATGACCTGCAGGTGGTGCTGCTGTAGTATCTCAATATTACTCAGACCAAGAACTAAAAGGAAAAATAGGTTTATGGAGGAAATTAACATACATTTAGGGCCTTAGATCCAATGGGAATAAAAGATCTTATTGTTTAGGTGACAGAACAATAAAGGTTAACTCATACCAATTATATTATTAATATAATACCTTATATTACCCCCCCCCCCGCCCCAGTGGTTTTGAAATGACATTTTTAACAGTTCTAACTCAAAGGAGGCTATATGTAGGTACCCAGCAGGCTAAGGTTTATAAATACTTGGGATCCTTTTATAACACCATTGTCTTTAACCACTGGATTCTTGGCATCACCAGAAATCTTCTCTCTTAATCTTTTACAAAAAAACAAACAACAAAAAATGCCAATGCCTATGGAGGAATTTGAAGATTTAATAAACCTCTACCATAGATTTCATATGTGGATACTTGTGTCTGGGATCCTGATTCAGAGTGTGAGTACATTCACTTTTCAAGGATGGGCATCCTGATTATAAGACCCAGAAGTCAGCTGAAGGTCTGATACAGGACTAGAATTTCTATCTCCTATTCTGAAAACACCTCTCAAGTAGGTGACGATTTACTTGGCAAAGTGGGTTATCTGGCCACAAGCCTGGCCCAAAGATGGTGCTGGCAGCGCTTAGAGATGAAGTTCAGGGTCTCAATTGCTCCAGGAAATGATAAGTTTGTAGGTCTCAAGATAGTTATGCCTAAGGCCACATAGGAACATGGTCAGGGAGTGATGGTTTTTATTACTTATCTCTGAGCTTCAAGGGTATAGGTGCCATCAGAAGCAAATGCCCTCCAAGTAAAGCAGAGCTTCCCAACTTGTGTGCTGCAACACAGACATTAATCCCCACAGCCTTAAGTGACTGGGTAGAACCTGAGCCAACTGGAGACTAGAGCAGTCAACTCTATGAGTAGTCTCCACTTGACCCATTGCACTATACAAATGTTATCATTTTCTATGTGCACTTTGGCATGAGACAGATTGGGATTTTTTTTCACATAAATTCTGCCAGGACTAGGGAAGGCCTGGGCCAGGTCAGTAGTTGGGCCTACTAAACCCAATTCCCCAATACTCCCAACCATCAAACATAATTTTTTTTTAACTGGGTACCACTACCCTCTCTGATAACCAGGACACCTCCTGATTCAATGTGAGCCAGAGGTAAATTGAGGGTTATGCTTGAGCCTACCCTATTTTCCTGCCACTGGAAGTTAGAATGCTGTCCGGATATGGGTTCAAGCCACGCAGCACAGTGTCCTCTTGTGGCCTGCTCACTAAGCTACTATCAACTAAGAATATCTCTTTCTCCAACCTATACCCTTATGCACTATCTCCTCATCTGCCTCAGATGTATTCTACACTAGTCCTTATATCAGTATGACTGTCTTAACATAAAGTCAAGTGACCAGCAGACTCTTAATTCTAGGGTGTCTAGAGGACTATGGCTGGTTCAATGGTCTAGGTTAGTTTATCTCAGATAAGACTCATTCTTGGAAGCACAGCCTCAGGGTAAGATTGTTCAAATATGGAGATGGGTCAGTAGAATGTGAGGGAATAATGGCTTCCTGACCTTTACCTATAGTAAAAGGCAGAAAAGAGTGGCGTTGACATGTTTTGTCAAGGCATGGATGTAGTGTGGCTATAAATATCATGGAATCTTTTCTGAGGGGGCTACCTGCCTATGCATAAGGAGCAAAATATTTTTCTATTACAATAGTCCTCCCTTATCCACAGGAGATATGTTCAAGACTCCTAGTGGATGCCTGAAATCATGGAATAGTATTGGACCCTATATATACTATGTTTTTTCCTATACATACCTATGATAAAGTTTAATTTATAAATTAGGCACAGTAAGGGATTAACAGCAATAATTAATAATAAAATATAACAATATACTGTTATGAAAGTTATGTGAATGTGGTCTCTCAAAATATCTTATTGTACTATACTCACTTTTCTTGTGATGATGTGAGATGATAAAATGCCAACATGATGAGATGAAGTGAAGTGAGTGACGTAGGCATTGTAACTAGTAGCATTAGCCTACTAGTAACCTTCTGACCATATATTAAGAGGATCATCTGCTTCCAGACCACTGTTGACTGCAGGTAACTGAAACTGCAGAAGTGAAACCATGGATAAGAGAGGCCTACTGTAACTATCTGCCTCCCAACCATATTCCCTTAGGAGGTTAGTAGATCCGCGAAAAATGCCACTAACCCAGAAGGTCCATAGAAGTCTACAGCAACACAGACAAAGCCTGTTGGAATCTCAAGGTCATTAGCTTGAGTCCAGGAATCATCAGGACTGCGAACACAAGGTGAGCAGCTCTACCCTGGCCTCTCCTCTTTTTTTTTTTTTTAAAGTTTGTTTATTTTTCACACAGAGAGAGAGACAGAGCATGAGTGGGGGAGGGGCAGAGAGAGGGAGATACAGAATCTGAAGCAGGCTCCAGGCTCTGAGCTGTCAGCACAGAGCCCGATGCGGAGCTAGAACTCACAGACCACAAGATCATGACCTGAGCTGAAGTCGGACACTCAAACAACTGAGCCACCCAGGCACCCACCTTGGCCTTTCTCTTGAGGAGCATGTAACTTCCTTCCATCATTCCAAATCTTCAGTAAAGTCTGAAATGCACATTCAGCCTTTTGTGGTGAACCATGTTGAATAAATAGGGCTTCGAAGGGTGTGTCCTGTGCCCTGTTCTCCCACTCACTGAGGCCTGTGTAGGGGTATCATCAAATCAGAGGGAACTATAGTTCAGGACTTATAGGTGGTGACAGGGTGAGAGGGAAATAGGAACAAGGATAAGCATGTGGAAGAGAAAAGCAGTACTCAGGGTACAACTCAGTGGTAGACATGAGACAAACCTCCTTTTACCCCTCAAAATATACCAGAGGGTATGATTCTTGAGAGAACTTTGATAGTTGAGAACCAAGCAACCATTATAATCATATTTTTGGGAAAATATTTAATGGTCTATAAACTACACAATTTAATAAATGTAAAAGGAGACAAAATGTAAAATGGTGTATTATATTCTATACCATTTTGAAGTTAATCTATATCTACAACTAATTACCAATAGATAGATAGGGAGATATAAACTATACCAAAATGCAATAGATGTAAACTTGTAGTAGGATACTGAGTAATTTTTATTGAAATATTTATATATTTCTTATTTTAAATAATAGCTTTATTGATATATACTTCATATATCATAGAATTCACCAGTTTAAAGTGCACAATTAAATGGTTTTTAGTATGTTCACAAAGTTGTGCAACTATTACAACAACCAATATTAAGACATTTTCATCCCCTCCAAAAGAAACGCCAAAGTCATTAGCAATCACTCCCAAGCTACCGCTAATCAACTTTCTGTCTTGTTTCTAGGGATTTCCTTTTCTGGACAATTCATATAAATGGGCATACAATATGGGGCCTTGTGGTTTGTTTCTTTCACTTAGCATTATGTTGTCAAGTTTCATTCATGTTGTACCATGTGTCACTACTTTATCCCTTTTTTTAAGAGTTAATTTTTAAGTAATCTCTACATTCAACATGGTGCTCGACTCACAACTCCCAAGGTCAAGAGTTGCATGCTCCACCAACTGAGGTAGCCAGGTGCTCCTATCCCTTTTTATGGCAAAGTAATATTTCATTTTAAAGATATACCACTTTTGTTCATCCATTCATCTGTTGATGGACTTTTGGTTGTTTATACTATTTGATTATGAATAATGCTACTATAAATAATAGTGTACAATCTTTGTTTGGACATATGTTTTTATTTCTCTTAGGTAGATACCTAGGAGTGGAATTGTTGAGTTATATGGTAACTCTATATTTAACTTTTTGAGAAACTGCCAGACATTTTTTTTTATTTTTCAAAGTTTTTATTATGAATATCTACTGCTTTTATGACAAAAATTGAAAAATATTCTCAGTAGAAATAAGAAACCAGAAAAGTTTCTGTAACTACCATATGCTAATTGAAATTCATTCCAAGCTCATCTTACCAACTTCTTCACACGTTTCCTTTTGTCTGACCCCTAGTTTGTGCCCTACTGGTATTGCACCTGAAGGCCATTATGCCTGGAGCAAAAGAGGGGATGGCAACAGCGCTCAGGTTTGAAAGTATGCTTGCTGAGCTCAAGGGACCACAGCAAGCAGGCCCATGTGACTGGAGCAGAACAAGCAAACAAATGACAGTAGTAGATGAAGTCAGAGAGGAAATGGTATCAGTCAAGGAAGTCCTCTCTGGCAAGGTAGTATTTGAGCAGATATCTGGAAGAAAGCATTCCAGCCATAGGGAACAACCAGTACAAAGGCCCTGTGGTAGGAGCATGTTTGGTTTGTTTAAGAAATAACCAAGGAAACTGGGGTATGCATGAAGTTGAGAATGATGGGTGAGGAAAGCAGAGAGAAGCATGGGGTGGGGCAGATATTGTAGGGCCTTAAAGGTCATTCAGAGGGTATTTCCTTTCAGAGAAATAGGGAGCAATGGGAGAGATTTAAGGAGAGAAAGAACATGATCTGACTTATCTTTTAGAAGAATCCCTCTGGCTACTGTGAGAGGGGAGCCTGCAGGGGTGAGCAGGGGCTCTTTAATTACTCTGACTTTCTGAACCAAATTCAAGGAACCCTAAGCTTTACAAAGATATGTAGAGGGTATGTACAGATATATCAGCCAGAGTTTTGTGAGTTTTTACTAGCTTAAATTAAATTACAGTGTTTCCTATTTAACATGCTCCAGTATCTTCCCATGGTATTCAGTGAATTCCAGTGTCCTTGCCTGATGACTTTTTTGTCCTCTTCACCTCCTACTGTCCCCCTTCCTCTCTCTGCTCCAGCCATATTGGGCTGCCTTCCTAGTTGCCCTTCTCCCATATTCATCATGTTTATTCCTGCCTCAAGGCCATTGCACTTGTTCCTTCTGCTGGAATGCTCTTTTCTAAGCTCTTCCAACGGCTTGCTTCTTATTATTATTCATATCTCAGCCAAAATGTCACCTTTCCAGAGAGGTCTTCCCTGACCTCTCACTATAAAGTAGCCCCCAGGACATTCTGCACCACAGCACCCAATTTTCTTCCTTCTCAGAACTTATCTATCTTTTTAATTATATTGACTATTTACTTACTGTCTAATTTCATCACTGGAATGTAAGCTCCAGGAGGATAAAGATTTTATTTTATTCAGTGTTGTATTCCCAAGAACCTAGGACAGTATTGGTACATAGTAAACAACTAATAAATGCTTGCTGAACAGAGGAATGTAAGAAAATCAAGCCTTTTTCCTCTTGATTTCTCTACCACTGTAGGGATAAATTAGACTTCTTGAAAAAAAATGTACAAAAAGTAAAGGAGGCTAAAAATAAAACAAAGAAAAAAATGCAAAAAGGATAGCAGAGCTTTACAATTAAGCATGAGTCACTGAAAGAGTCAGACTGCATCTACCTGAAACCAACAGGTAACATCATATTTAATGGTGAAAGACTGAAAGCCTCCGGCTAAAACCAAGAACAAGACATAAATGTCCACTCTTGCCAATTGTTTTCAACACTGTAGTGTAAGTTCTAGGGAAATTAGGCAAGAAAACAGAATAAAAGACATGCAGATTGGAAAAAAAATAAAACTACCTCTATTGTAGATGACATGATCTTGTATATAGAAAATCCTAAAGAATCCACTAAAAAAAACTGTCAAACAAATGAACAAGTTGAGCAAGTTTGTAGGCAGCTTCCAGAGCAAGAAGGGCTGGTAAATGGGGTTTCCTGCCCCTCCAAAAACTGATGGAGTAACCCACACACTTCCTTGTGTACCATTTTCATGGAATGAAATAGTCTACACAAAGACTCTTTCTGCTTTCCTGTAAGCTTCTCCACTGCCCCATCTCCATCACCCCTTTATGAAAAGGTTGAAGGATTATATTCTCATATCCCGTGTGCCCTGTTAGCTGTGCCAGCCAAGCTAATCTGTAGTCAAAGTATAGTTGTCTGAGGATAAGGAATTAAGACTCTATAATGTATCTTTTCCTCAGCTTTTGTGTTTTTTCTCCCTCTCTCCCTCCCTCTCTCTGGTTTGTTTTTCACTTGGTTTCCTAGCAAATTTCCTTTTGAGAAATTCCAATATTGTCTCATCTGAACTGAAGAAAATAAGATTTGTCTACATCTCAGCTGCTGCAGGGCTAGCCTGGGAGGCCAGAGGTCCCTTGAAACCAGGTGTGGGGGTGGCTGGCAGCCTGCACAGCTGGAGATGCAGGGGAGGGTTGGAGCTGTGCAGATTTGTGGGGGTTTTTTTGGATGATGGCTTAAGATACTGAAATGATAGGCTTTTGGCTAAGGATCGCATGCATCTCACTAGGGAAGAATGTGGTTGCCTGGAGACTTGCTGACCTGATCAAGATGACTTTAACTGGAAATGGGGGTGGGGTGCAAAACATGCCCATATCAGACCATAAGGCCAGATACTATAGACAGCAGGCATGTCAGTGACAGAAAAATAATAGTGAGAGACACCCAGTGATTTGTAGAAGAAAATTACTGGGAAGGAAATTGGGAATGGCACTTCTAGCTTCAACTGTCAATATGCCAGTGTGAAAAGTGAGAGCAGAAAACAAACAAAAATTGGGATTTTTAATACAAAGAAGTACAAAAATATCAAAGACATAACTAAGACTTAGAAGAAAGGGATTCACAACTGAAATACCCATGGGCACTCCTAAAGGCATAAACCTGGTAGAAGGATTCAGGTTACCCACCAGTAGGAAGGTGGCCCTTTGCCCACCTGCTCCAGCTTTGTGGCATCCTAAGGATCAAGTTAAGAACAGAGAATCAGGGGAGGGAGTACTAAGGGAAACCCAAGAATTGTGGAAATTCACCATTTGCTCATTTAATTAGTGCCCTGTACTCATGATAGGGCAGTGAACAAGTCAGACAAGATTCTTGTTCTCATGGAACTGGTATTGAGGGTAAATAGACAATAAGCACATGAACCAGTAAATTAAAAAGATAATTTCAGATAATGAAAAGTTCACAGGAAAATAAAACTGATAGTGAAAGACAAAGAGGAACTATTATAGTTTGGGTGGCCGTGGATGTCCTATCTGCAGAGGTGACTTTTGAACTAAGATCAAAAAAGGAGATAAACTATGCAAACATCTGAGGGAAAAGCATGCAAGCAGAGGAAACAGCAAAGGCAGGATTGCAGCAGGAACAAGCTTGACCTGTTGAGAAAACGGAAGATGGCTATTATCTCATAGTTTTAGTTCTCCCAGATGCAGACACAAAGACAAGACTTTAGGTACAGGTAGTTTATTGGGAGATGTGGGGAATTCCAGTAGATCAGTGGGAAAATGACATAGGGAAAGAAAGTCGGCTGGTAAAAGGTATGTTAATAAGCTTGCTACACAGTGGGTAACAGTCCTAATACCTCAGCAAAACACTTGGAAATGGGCAAAACATGTCTCAGAATTAACTCCACTTAAGGAATGAGAGTTCAAGTATGTATGCTCCAACTCCCAGAGTCATTGGTTGATGTCTGTTCTCCATGAGCAGAGTGACCTTCCAAGTCTCCAGAAAAAGCAGCCAGGCGCAAAGATGCAGACATTGGTCAATGGAAAGTAAAAGTGCACTGAAATGACAGATCTAAGGGACATGAGAAGGCATTGACAGTGTCTGCTATACCTAGTAAGTCTGGGGGCAGAATCAGAAAAAGGGCCAGCTGGAGAGTCAACCAGGGACCAGATCATCTAGGATGAAGGCCAGCTGCAAATTAGTGGCTGGCAAAGGAGTGTGATTTGGCCTGCACAATGCTTTTTCTTGTCTGTGTTTATTTTAATTTTGCTTTGCCAATAATTAAAATTAGAAGATCTCACATCTAAACCTAGATTTCCAGTACTCTTGGGAAAAAATGTAGAGATCTGATAATAGTGAATCCTCAACTGGCAAGGTGACAATCTGTTGGAACTGAGTAGCAGATACCCATTTACAGAAGGGTCTTGTGCTATCCACATAACCAGTCCTCTCTGAGTTTTGGACCAGTGTCTAGGCATTGTAGGATGTGATAAGGAGTTAGGGTTTCATCCTAGGAGTATGGGCAAGTTTTAAGCTGAGGACTGATGCAATCAGTGCATTCTGTGTGCAGAAAGAGTCAAGAATAGAAGCAGGTAGACAAGTAAGGAGTCTATGTGGGTAGCCTGGGGAAGAGACAGTGGGGTCTTAGACATGAGCTACAGTAGAGATGAAAATCAGTGAAGGAATTACATATATAACTTGGAGTGGATTTGAAAGAATGTGCTGATATAAGGAAAAGGAGACAACTAGGATTACACCCACATTTCTGGCTTTAGTGTATATGTGTATAGTACTACAGCTCACTGAGATTGGGAAAACCAGGAGGAACTGGTTTGAGGGGAAAATCAAAAGTTCTATTTTGAACATAGTATGTTTGAGATGCCTATTAGATATCCAAGTGAAGATGTGAGACAAGATATATGAGGTATCTCTTAGATATGAGGAGTGAGGTCAGGGGAGACAAATTTGGGAGTTATAAGAATATAAAAATGGAAATACACCTTCCACTTCTGGCAACATTGTATATGAGATATACTGACAATAACTTTCTCCTACAACACACCTAGAAATACTGTATAAAAGATAACAAATATCCCTTTAAATACATTGCTGAGCTCAAAAGGAACCAAGTGAAATCCCCAAGAGCCAAAACAAGAGCGACACTTAAATGAAGAGCCCTGGGCTGATGCTGAGAGTGCGGGAGAAGCAGAGAGGGAAGGAGACAGAGGATCCAAAGCCAACTCTGCACTGATAGCAGAGAGCCCAATGTGGAGTTCAATCTCACTAACCATGGGACTATGACCTGAGCCTAGGTTGGGCGCTTAGCTGACTGAGCCACCCAGGCTCCCCCAATTTTTTTTTTATTTGAGAGAAAGAGAGAGAGAGAGCATGAGCAAGGGAGAGGGGCAGAGGGAGAGAGAAAGAAAATCTCAAGCAGCCTCCACGTTCAATGAAGAGCCCAGTGCAGGGCTCAATTCCACAACCCTGGGATCATGACCTGAGCCAAAATCAAGAGTTGGACACTCAACTGATTGAGCCACCCAGGTGCCCTGGCCTTTAATACATTTTGAGTGTATTTTTGTGTATGGTGTAAGAAAGTGGTCTAGATTCATTCTTTTTCACATAGCTGTCTCATTTTCCCAACACCTTTTGTTAAAGAGACTTTTTTTCCCATTGCATATTCTTGTGAGATGGTATTTTTATCTGCTTGCTTTACTTGGTGCTGTGGGGCTTCCACTGGTTTCTGTTGGTGATGCTGAGTAGACAGAAAGAGTTTACCCCAGGCCATCCCACAAGGATGAAGAGTTCCTCCTGTGCTAGGCCACTTGTGGTGGAATCCCCCATGCCCAGGCAACCCAGCTACCTGTTTTCTCTTGGTGGATAATGGGAGTACCAGGGATGATAAGGAAGAACACTTCTTCTGGCCCCTTATTGTCAATTGGTCTTCCCTGTTGATGCTGCCAGTTTCACCTCGGGTTGTCATCAGGATTTCCTTTCCATCTGGGGGAAGAGTGAATATACTTGAGCCTCTTTTTGTTGCTAGGTAGGGAATCAGTAGACATTAGGCATGAGTAGCCTTCTTCTTTAGGGTTCAATCATAAATTGTCCTGTTGACTTTTCTTCCAATCCTTTCCATCTTTCAGAATTCTCTTTTGATTGCTCCTTGCATTATTTCCTGGGTTTATCTTATCATTGAGTCTATATCATCTTGTTCAGGAGAAATGAGTCTATGCCATCTCAGACCTCCCCATTTATTTTCTTTTAATTATTTCTATTTTTAGTTTTTTTTTACTATTTTTTGTCGAGATTCTCTATTGTTCAATTATTACAGCCATATTTTTCCTTTCCCATTTATAAAAAACTTTAAAGTCCTTGTTTACCAATTCCAACATATGACTTATCTCAAGTTGGTTTATACTGACTTCTGTTTTTCTTGACATTGGCTCACATTTTCTTGTTTTTTCACAAGTCTATTAATTTTTATTTTATGTTTAACCTTATGTATTATACAGTGTAGACACTGTAGATTTTGTTTTTTCCTCTAAGGAGTGATTTTTGTTCTAGTGGACAAATAAATCACTGGTTGGTAATTTTGAACATGTGGGGGCATGGTTTCACGTTTTTTAAGGGTGTATCTGTTTCAATTTTGCCCTTAGTCTTAAGGGAAGTCCCTTCATTTTTGGAAATAGTCTCCACTCCAATGTCAAGTGTCTTCTGGGATTTCAGTGGAAACTTTAGGATATTTACCCCTCACTTGGCAGTACTCAAACTGCAAACTCTGTCTTCCCTGAAGCGGACAGCAGATAAAATCTCTGTTCAGGATTTTTAGCCTTCTAGCTGTTGTTTATTGCTAGGTCCTTGGAATGCCCCCAAGCATGTGAAGTTCAGGATTAGTCAAGGATTTTAGTTGTTCCCTCCACAATCCCTTTTTACCAGACTTCTCTTTGCAATTCTCAGCTGCTCTCACAAATCCAAACTCTGTTTTCTGACACTTCAACCAAAAATGGTATGACTTTCTGCTTTAAGCCATTCTGTGACACAAGAATTGAGGATTGTTCTCAGGGGATAGTACATATAATTTTGGATCTCAACCTGTGAGATTCTCTTCTTTTTAAGGGTCGGATCTCTTTCAGTTTCTGCCTTATTTTGTTCAATCAATTTCCAATGCATTCAACTAGTTGGTCATTTTTCAAATAGTAGTTTTAAAGAGATTTGTCTAGAGTTTATTATTGTTATCTGCGGGAAGGCTAATATGATACAACCTACTCCACTATTACTGGAGCCCAAGCTCTCTTGTACCCTCTCTTTTAACTCAGAGCCTCATATTTCATATCTAAGCTACTGTAATAGACTCCATACTGGCTCCATGCCTCCAGTGGCTCTTGTAATCCATGCTGTGCATTATTGTCAAAATGATTTTTAAACATAAAAATCTGATCCTGGTATCTTGTGATTACAATTCTTAAGTGCCTTTCCCTCTTCAATATATACAAAATAAAGTCAAAATTCCTTAGTGTGACCAGGTTCATGCCTATCTCTTCAGCTTTATATTTGGATAGCTGCTCATCCCCCTTGACAGCTATGCTGAATTACTTGCAGTTTCTCTATTATGCCCTGCTATCTTGTCCTGGGGGCTTTTGAACACTGCCCTCTCCTTGATATTAAAACAAAAAATTGAAAAATATTATACTTTGATAACAATAACAGACAACATTTATTGAGTACATTCTATGTGCCAGGTGCTGCACTAGCAGCTTTTGCAGTATTTTTTTATTTAGTTTTTGCAACAAACTTATGAAGTACATACCACTGTAATCCTCATTTTGCAAATGGTAAAACTGGCTCAGAGGTGGTAAATGGTAGAGCAGGATTATTCTAGAATCAGACTATTCTGTACTGTCTCCCACTCAAGCAACATATACTTACAGGACTTAGAAATGAAAGAATTAAGATCGCCCTTGAGAGTTAAACTGTTCAATTAACATAAGATGAATATTAACAGAGATATGTAGTGACATCTTAATAAGACAGAATGGCTCTCTTGTCTGCAAGGCTTGATTGCAACCTGATGGAAATCATTCACATATATAAAGAAATAATGTGTCAAACAGAAGGGCAGGTGGTCAACTATGAATGCCTACACATAAAAAGCCACAGAGACAAGCAAGAGCAGCTCCCTCCAGACATTTCCAAAGAATATAGTATCTTACCTTAAAGACCTAACCCTGATAACCACCATACTTTTTGTGGACAGGGAAATATCCAGGTTTCTCAGCCAATTATTTTAGTGCATTTAAAACATATAACTAGTTTTCTTCACCTTTATTTCATGCTCATTAGACAAGCTTCTTGTTATAATTTTGACTTCTACTAGTCCTTGCCTACAGGTAAGAAAATGCTCAAGTAAGGTGTACATATATGTTTTGCAACCATGAGAGGAACCAGACTAACAGAACATGCTGAGGATGGTATGCTTAAGATGGCAGAGAAAAAGAGATATTTCCTGAATCCTACATGATATTACAAAGTCACTGAATTAAGCAGCCTGTAACTTTCCCTGTCACTAGAGCTCTTATTGTGAGTGAGAAAGAACACGTTCTTTGTTGTTTACATCAGTTGATTTGGCATTTTCTGTTATATGCTGCCAAAAGCAACCCAACTTATGGAGTGAGGCAAATGCCAAAGTCCTTAATGAATGTGGACTCAGGGGGAATTACTGGGATATTGGCAGATGATAGCAGTAAGTTGGAGGAAGGGTAATATTATTGATGGCATTAACAGGGATTTTTACACAAGAATTGGAAATAATGGCTTGTAAGGGAAAACAGAGAGCAAGGATACATAATTCACATTCCTGATGTATGTCATATAAAAGAAAAATCACCTATAGGAAAAGTGGTATGCTAAGGGACCATCTAGACTGTAGCTATGGCAAGAGACTGATGGAATGTTTCAAGAAGAAACTGAGAGGATTTGGCTGATCAAAAGTGTGAGTTCCAGGGGGTACAGTACAAGGGTTTAGACTAGATGAAAAGAGGGGATGAGTTCAAGGTTTGATTAGTTAAGAGGAGATATGGAGTAATACAGGGCAAACTTGCTGGTGATAATGACGTGCTGGGCATTACCTGTTTCCTATCAGTTTCATTCCATGTTCTTCTTATGTAAATGATATTATCCAATTGTCTTTGCCAACTGGCTTTGGTTAATGGAAAACACTGATTGGAAATTCGAGTACAGAAGGAAATATAAACTAGGGTATTTTTCCTCTTTCCTTCAAGGGGCATTTTTTTGGCACTGACTGCATCTTCCTCATACTTTCAGCTCCCCAACGGATATCTCTATCACAATCCCAGATTCCACCAGCTGGCCTTGGCTTTACTTAATCGTTTGTGTTTCTCCATCAGAAGAGATGGTAGAGGCTTCCTGCTATGACTAATATTTATTGCCTTGCTATCTTCCATTTGGTTTCTCAGCTCTTTCATAATCTGTGTTACCAATTACCTATATTAAATATTCTCTGTTTTATTCTTTTTCACAGTAGTCCCAAGAACTTCAATATAAGTTGCTCTTCTTAGAAATCCTTTGGTTGCCCCACCAGTTCTTACACCTCCTCCACAGCCCTCCCCAGCTCTCCCCAGCCCTCTCCACTTTCCTCTTTTCTTTTTCCCATCCCCAAATCCTGTTCATTTCTTTTTTTTATTTAAGGTATAAGTGTTTTTATTTTTTAAGTTTTTATTTTAATTCAAGTTAGTTAATATACCATGTTATATTAGTTTCAGGTGTACAATACAGTGATTCTACAATTCCATACATTACCCAGTGTTCATCACAAGTGCACTCCTTAATCCCCATCACCTATTTAACCCATCCCCCAACCCCCTCTCCTCTGGTAACCATCAGTTTTTTCTCTGTAGTTAAGAATCTGCTTCTTAGTTTGCCTCTCTCTCTCTCTCTTTTTCCCCTTGTTCATTTGTTTTGTTTCTTAAATTCCACATATGAGTGAAATCATATGGTATTTGTCTTTCTCTGACTGACTTATTTGACTTAGCATAATACTCTCTAGCTCCATTCATGTTGCTGCAAATGGCAAGATTTCATCCTTTTTATGGCTAAATAATATTCCATTGTAGAAATACATACCATTTCTTCTTTATCCATTCATCAATTGATGGGATACTTGGGCTTCTTCCATATCTTGACTATGGTAAATAATGCTGCTATAAAAATAGTGGTGCATGTATCCCTTTGAATTACTGTTTTTTTATTCCTTGGGTAAATAACGCATTGGGCAATACCCATTGATGGATCAAAGGATAGTTCTATTGTAACTTCTTGAGGAAACTCCACGCTGTTTTCCAGAGTGGCTGCACCAGGTTGCATTCCCACCAACAGTGTTCCATTATTTCCACATCCTCATTAACATCTGCTGTTGCTTGTATTTTTTATTTTAGGCATTCTGACCTGTGTGAGGTGATATTGCATTGTAGTATTGATTTCCATTTCCTTAATAATAAGTGATGATGAACACCTTTTCATGTGCCTGTTGGCTATCTGTATGTCTTCTTTGGAGAAATGTCTGTTCATGTCTTTGGCCCACTTTTTAAAATTTAAATTATAATTAACATATAGTGTAATCTTGGTTTCAGGAGTAGAATTCAGTGACACATCACTTACATATAACACCCAGTGTTCATCACAATGCCCTCCTTAGTACCCATCACCCATCTAGCCCATCTCCCACCCACCTCCCTCCATCAGCCCATAGTTTGTTCTCTTTGGCCCACCTTTTAACTGGGTTACTCATTTTTGGGTTCTTAAGTTTTATATGTTCTTTATATATTTTGGATACTAACACTTTATCATATATGTAATCTGCAAATATCTTCTCCCATTCTGTAGGTTGCCTTTTAATATGTTGATTGTTTCCCTCACTGTGAAGAAACCTTTTATTTTGATGTAGTCCCAATAGTTTATTTTTGCTTTTGTCTCCCTTGTTTCAGGGGACATATCTAGAAAAAAAGTTGCTACATCCCATGTCAAGGAGGTTACTGCCTGTGTTCTTCTCTAGGATTTTTATGGTTTCAAGTCTCACATATAGGTTTTTAATCCATTTTGAATTTTTTTTTGTATGGTGTGAGAAAGTGGTCCAGTTTTCCCAACACCATTTGTTAAAGAGTATCTTTTTCCCATTGGATACACTTTCCTGCTTTGTTTAAAATTAATTGACCATATAATTGTGGGTTTTCTATTCTGTTACATTGATCTATATGTCTATTTTTGTGCCAGTACTATATTGTTTTTGATTACTATAGCTTTGTAATATAACTTGATGTCCAGAATTATGATGCCTCCAACCTTGTCTTTCTTTTTCAAGGTTGCTTTGGCTATTCAGGATTTTTGTGGTTCCATACAAATTTTAGGATTTTTTTTCTATGTAGTTCTGTGGGAAAATGTCAGTGGTATTTTGATAAGGATTGTATTAAATGTGTCGATTGCTTTGGGTAGTATAGACATTTTAATAATATTTGTTCTTCCAATCCATGAGCATGTAATATCTTTCCATTTCTTTGTGTCATCTTCAATTTCTTTCATCAGTGTTTTAGAGTTTTCAGAGTACAGATCTTTCACCTCTTTGATTAGGCTTATTCCTAGGTATCCTATTGTTTTTGGTGCAGTAAAAAATGGGATTGATTTCTTAATTTCTCTTTCTGCTTCCTCATTATTGGCATATAGAAATTCAACAGATTTCTGTACATTGATTCTGTATCCTGCAACTTTGGTGAATTCATTTAGTTCTAGCAATTTTGTGGTGGAGTCTTTTGGATTTTCTATATATGGTATCATGTCATCTGCAAATAGTGAAACATTTCCTTCTTCCTTACCAATTTGGATGCCTTTTATTTCTTTTTTGTTGTTTGATTGCTGTGGCTGACTTCCAGTTCAAGAAAAGTAGTGAGAGTCGACATCTTCTCTTGTTCCAGACCTTACGGGAAAATCTCTGTTTTTTCCCATTGAAGATGATGTGAGCTGTGGGTTTTTCATATATGGCCTTTATTATGTAGAGGTATGTTCCCTCAAAACAAACTTTGTTGAGGGTTTTTATCATGAATGGATGTTTTACATTATCAAATGCCATTTCTGCATCTACTGAAATGACCATATGGTCATTCTTTTCTATTTTCTTTTCATCATCTTTTCTCCTACTGATGTGGTGTATCACATTGATTGATTTGGGAATATTGAACCACACTTGCAACCCAGAAATAAATCCCACTTGATCACAATGAATGAATTTTTTAATGTATTGTTAAATTCGGTTTGCTAGTATCTTGTTGAGGATTTTTGTATGTATCTTCATCAGAAATATTGGCCTGTAGTTCTCTTTTTTTGTGGTGTCTTTATCCAGTTTTGGTATCAGGGTAATACTGGCCTCATAGAATGAATTTAGAAGTTTTGCTTGTTCTTCTATTTTTTGGAATAGTTTGAGAAGAAGAGGTGCTAACTCTTCTTTAAATGTTTAGTAGAATTCACCTGTGAAGCCATCTTGTCCTGGACTAATGTTTGTTGGGAATTTTTTTATTACTTATTCAATTTCTTTGCTGGTTATCAGTCTGTTAAGGCTTTCTATTTCTTCATGTTTCAGTTTTGGTAATTTATATATTTGTAGGAATTTATCCATTTCTTCTAGGTTGTTTGAACTGTTGGTATTATAGTTTTTCACAATATTGTCTTATAACTATTTCTGTGGTGTTGGTTGTTATTTCTCCACTCTCATTTGTGATTTTATTTATTTGAGTTCCTTCTCTTTTTTCTCAATGAGTCTGGCTAGAGGTTTATCAATTTTATTGATCTTTTTCAAAAAACCATCTCCTGGTTTCATTAATCTGTTCTATTGTTTTTATTGTTTTATTTTTAGTTTCTATATCATTTATTTATGCTTTAATGTTTATGATTCCTTCCTTCTGCTGGTTTTGCATTTTGTTTTTTTGTTCTTTTCTACCTCCTTTAGGTGTAAGGTTAGGTTGTTTATTTGATATTTTTTCTTGTTTTTGAGGTAGGCCTATATTGCTGCAAGCTTCCCTCTTAGAACCACTTTTGCTGTGTTCCAAGTGTTTTAGGCTGTTGTGTTTTCATTTACAATTGTTTCCATGTACTTTTTATCTCTTTTTTTTTTAGTTCCTGGTTGGCCCATCCATTGTTTAGTAGCATGTTATTTAACCTGGATATATTTGTGCTCTTTCCAGATTTTTTCTGGAGGTTGACTTCTAGTTTATAGCATTGTGGTCAGAGAAGACACATGTTATGATTTCAATCCTCTTGAATTTGTTGAGGCTTGTTTTTATGGGCTAATGGGTGACCTATTCTGGAAAATGTTCCATCTGCACTTGAAAAGAATATGTACTCTCCTGTGTTAGGATGGAATGTTCTGAATATATCTGTTACATTCACCTGGCCCAGTGTATAATTCAAAACCATTGTTTCCTTGTTGATTTTCTGCTTGATGATCTGTCCATTGATTTAAGTGGGGTGTTAAAGTCTCCTACTATTATTGTATTATTATTTAGTTCCTTTATGTTGCTTATTAACCATTTTATGTATTTGAATGCTCTCATGTTGAATGCATAAATATCTACAATTGTTATATATTTTTGTTGGATTGTCCTCTTTATTATTATATGTGGTCCATCTTTGTTTCTTGTTACAGTCTTTGTTTTAAAGTCTCTTTCTTAATGCTGATTCAAAGGGGCACATGTACCCCAGTGTTTATAGCAGTGCTATCAACAATAGCCAAACTATGGAAAGAGCCCAAATGTCCATTGACTGATGAATGAATAAAGAAGATGTGGTGTGCGCGCGCGTGTGTGTGTGTGCGCACGCACAATGGAACATTACCCAGCAATCAAAAAGAATGAAATCTTGCCATTTGCAACAACACGGATGGAACTAGAGTGTATCATGCTAAATGAAATGAGTCAGTCAGAGAAAGACAAATATATGATTTCACTCATATGTGGAATTTAAGAAACAAAACAGATGAACATAGGGGAAGGGAAGGAAAAATAAGAGAAACATGGAGGAAACCAAAACATACTCTGAAATATAGAGAACAAACCGAAAGGTTGCTAGAAGGGAGGTGGGGGGGGGCATGGGCTAAATGGGTGATGGGCATTAAGGAGGGCACTTGGGATGAGCACTGGGTGTTATATGTAAGTGATATATCTCTGGGTTCTATTCCTGAAACCAAAGCTACACTGTATGTTAACTAACTTGAATTTAAATAAAATTTTTAAAAAAGAATAATTCCTGGCACAGAATAAACACTAAAAAATAGTTGTTCTAAATATGTTTATTGAGTATTTAGGTATGCTCCTCTGTAAAATGACTATATTCTTTGCTCTCATTTTTATTGGGTGGTTTTGCTTTTTTTTTCTATCAAATATTTTTAGCAGATTTTGTTTTACCTCCTTCAATAAAGATTTTAAAGTTAAAAAAAATAAAGTCTTTTGTGCAATATAAGTATTGCCATTCTGGCTTTCTTTTACCATCCATTTGCATAATAGATGTTTCTCTATTCCCTCACTTTCAATCTGCAGGTGTCTTCAGGTCTAAAACGAACCTCTTATAGGCAGCATATAGATGGGTCTTATTTTTTAATCCATTCTGTCACCCTATGCCTTTTTATTGGAGCATGTAGGTCATTTACATTCAAAGTAATTGTTGATAAATATGTATTTATTACCATTTTATTATTTGTTCTGTGGTTGTTTCTGAAGAATTTCTCTGATCCTTTCTTGTCTTTCTCTTTTTCATAGTTTGCTGATTTTCTTTAGTGATATATTTGGATTTCTTTCCTTTATTCTTTGTGTATTTATTGATGGCTTTTGCTATATGGTTCCCTTTAGGTTTGTATATAACCTTTTCTGCATATAGCAGTCTATATCAAGTTGATGGTAGTTTAAGTTTGAACCCATTCCTTTCTCTTCTTCTCTCCATGTTTTAGATATATGTTATTATGTTTTATCCTTTCTTTATATCATTTCTTTGATGAGTTCCTTGACTTATTTTCTACAGAAATATTCATTTTTATTACTTTTGTGTTTCCTACCTATATACTGTCACTTTTGGTCTCTCCTTTATACTCAAAGAATCCCCTTTAATATTTCTTGCAGGGATGATGTAGTGGTCATGAACTCCTTTAGTTTTTGTTTATCCGGAAAACCTTTACTTCTTTTATTCTTAATGATAGCCTTGCTGGATAGAGTATTCTTGGCTGTAGATTTTTCCCATTCAGCACTTTGAATATATTATGCCACTCCGTTATGGCTTGGAAAGTTTCTGTTCAAAAAATCTCCTGATAGCCTTATGGGTTTCCCCTTGTAAGTTACTGACTTCTTTTGTCTTACTGCTTTAAAATTTTTTGCTTTATCATTATTTTTTCCAATTTAATTACAATATGTCTTGGTGTTGACCTGCTTTTGTTGATTTTGATGGGAGTTCTCTGTGCCTCCTGGATCTGAATATCTGTTTCCTTTCTCAGATTAAGGAAGTTTTCATCTATTATTTCTTCAAATAAATTTTCTGCCCCCCCCCTTTCTCTCTCTTCTGAGACTCCTATAATACGAATATTAGGTTATGTTATTAGGTTTGATGGTGTCACTGAGTTCCCTAAGTCTATTCTCATTTTGCTTAATTCTTCTTTCTCTCTTTTGTTCACCTCGAGTACTTTACATTATTTTGTCTTCTAGGTTACTAATTCATTCCTCTGCTCCTTCCATCCTGCTGTTTATTCCATCAAGCATTTTTGTCATTTTGTTTATTGAACCTTTTATCTCTGCTATGTTATTCCTTATATCTGCATTAAGGGTCTTACTCATGTCTTCCACTATTTTTGTTAAGTCTAGTGAGTATCCTTATGATCATTGCTTTCAATTCTCTATCAGGCTTGGTACTTATATCTGTTTTGCTTAGATCTCTGGCTATGGCTTTGTCCTGTTATTTCATTTGGGATACATTCCTGTGTTTCCTCATTTTATCTGTGTCTCTTGTCTGTTTCTCTGTGTTAAGAAAGTCAGCTATGTCTTCTGCTCTTGAAAGTAGTGGCCAAAAAAAAAAAAGAGGTCCTGGAATGCCCTGCAGTGCAGTGTCCCCTGTTCACCAGAACCTGGCATTTCATGAGAGTATCCTATGTATGTTGCTTATGCCTTGCTGTTGTATCTGAGTCACTTTTCCTTTCAGTGCATTGATTTGTACTTTCTTTGCCTGTTGTGGTCTGTGATTGCTCTCTGTGGTGTCAGTGGGACACAGGCAGGCCAGCTCTGAAGGGTTGTGCCCACCAGGGAACTTGGGAGTGAGTCATGGGTGTTAGCAAAATTTCCTCTGGGCCACTAGTCCTATGCTGGATCCCCTGGAGCACTGCAATAACTGGGGAATATATGCCAGGATGGCCAGGAGTGCAAGACTGGGTGCAGCACGAGGTGATGGCTGGGCATGGCAGCAATTGCGCACCTGGAAGCTGGTTAAGGCATGTGTGTGGCTTTGACAAAATTTGTCCTGATCCCAGGGCCAAGGCTAGCAGGCTTGGAGTGGGTGATTCCTCAGAAGAACTTACCATGGTACACTGCTAACAAGTTAGGTAGCAAGTGTCTATGCAGCCCCACCTCTCACAGATGGCTCTGTGTTTATGCTGGGTGGTAGGAGAGGAAAATGGCACCTGTCAGCTCCCTCATTTACAGAGAAGTCCCCCAAGATGCTCTGCAATCAGTATGAGCAGATCTATCCCCAGTTTGCTCCCAGTGTTGTAAAAATTGCCATTGTTATGTTGTATCTCTGCACAGGCTGTTGTCTCTTTAAGGGTAGTGATCCAGCTTTCACTCACCCTCCTGTCTCATCCAGTGTCATGGGATTTAGAATCATAGAGGCCTATTTTCTATTTCTATCTTTGCCACTTCCTAGTTGGATGGCACAAAAAAAAAGTCTTCACTTCTCTGAGCCTCAGTTTCTCCAACTACAAAATGAAGAATGTATCCTACAAGGTTGTGAGGAGTAAACAAAATGTCAACACCTATGGTAAAGGTGATTGCAATGACTTTCTAACAAGTATCCTTGTTATTCTTGCTCTCTACTGTTCATTACCCACACAGTAACAAGAAAGTTAAATTTTAACTTTATTGAATTAGAATATGCATGCAATAAGTAATTCAGTTCAATAGTACAATTTGAAGGCATGACTTGGTAAGTTTTGAGAGACATATGCACCCATGAAACCACCACCACAATCAAGGCAACAAAATATCTTCATCATCCTCAAAAGATTCCTCATGCCCTTTATTGGTCCATCTGTCACTTCACTCCCAGCCCTACAACAAGTGTGAATTTTTAAACATGTAACTCAGATCATGCTACTTCTCTATTTCATACCCTACAATAGCTTCATATCCCTCAGGAAATTAAATCCAAATTCCTTACCATCCCCTTTCAAGACCCCTTGTCTTATTACTTTTGCTATCTTTTCTATCCCCCATCACTATGTTCCAGCCGCACTGATCTCCTCTGTGTTCATGGAAACTGTCAAGCCCTTTCTCACTGATAAGCCTTTGCTATTGTTTCCTATATTTGACATCCTCTTCCCTCAAATACAATCACCTCACTGGCTTGTTATCTTTCAGATTTCAGCTTAAATGACACTCTTTCAGAGAAATCTCCATGACCACCTATGAAAAATGAATTCCTCTAATTACTCTTTTTTTCTCAATACTTTATTTCTTTCACAGCACTCATTTATTTGCTTACATGGTGTCTCATTCAGTTTACTGTAGTCTCCATAACACAGAAATCATAAATATTTTGCTCCCCATTGTATCTGCAGTGCCTAGGACATATTAGGCACCCAACAAATATTTAATGATTCAATGATGCATTAACATGCCTAGAAGTATGCCTGGCACATAACATGTATGCAGTAAAATATTTGTTTTCCCTGCCATCCCCATTGTCATCTTCCCCAATGTGATAAAGGCCATATATTAAAAACTCAAAGCTAACATCATATTCAATTCTGAAAAACTGAAAGTTTTACCCCTAAGATCAGAAACAAGACTAAAATCCCTGCTTTCCCAGTTCTATTCAAAGTAGTATTGAAAATTGTAACCAGAGCAATGAAACACGAAAAAAAAAATTTAAAAATATTACTTTCCGGGGCGCCTGGGTGGCGCAGTCGGTTAAGCGTCCGACTTCAGCCAGGTCACGATCTCGCGGTCCCTGAGTTCGAGCCCCGCGTCAGGCTCTGGGCTGATGGCTCGGAGCCTGGAGCCTGTTTCCGATTCTGTGTCTCCCTCTCTCTCTGCCCCTCCCCCGTTCATGCTCTGTCTCTCTCTGTCCCAAAAATAAATAAAAAACGTTGAAAAAAAAATATTACTTTCCAATTAAAAATTGAAAAAAAATTGTAAAATTATCTTTGTTTGCAGATGACATAATATTTTATGTAGAAAGCCCCAAAATTGCCCCCAAACACCACACACACACACACACACACACACACACAAACTGCTTTTAGGGCTGATAAATGAATTCAACAAAGATGTGGGATACAAAATCAACAAAGAAAAATCAGTTGTATTTTATATACTAGCAATAATCCAAAAAAGAAATTAAGAAACAATTTAATTTACAATATCATTAAAAATAAAAAATATTGGGGATAAATGTAACTAAGGAGACAAAAGACTTATACATTGAAAACTACAAAACACTGCTGAAAGAAATTAAAGATGATGTAAACAAATAGAAAGAAATCCTGCGTTGATGGATTGGAAGACTTATAAGTGTTACAATGACAATAGTATCCAAAGTGATCTACACATTCAGTACAATCCCTGTCAAAATCTCAAGAGAGATTTTGAAAAAACAGAACACATCCTAAAATTTATATGAAATTTCAAGGAGCCCTGAATAACCAAAACACTCTTGAAAAAGAATAAAAACTTACCACAAAGCTACAGTAATCAAAATAGTGTGGTACTGGCATAAGGACAGATCTATGAACAAATGGGATAGAATAGAAAGCCCAGAAATAAACCCTTGCATATATGGTCAATATTTCATTTTTGACTTAGGAAACAAGACCATTCAATGGATAAAGGATACTCATTTCAACAAATAGCATTGAAAAATGTAGGTATCCAGAGGCAAAAGAGTGAAATTGGACCCTTACCTTATACCATATACAAAAATTAACTCAAAATGGATAACAGACCTAAATCTGAGTCCTAAAACTATAAAATTCTTAGAAGAAGACATCAGGTAAAATTTTTGACTTTGGAATTCATAATGGCTTCTTAGATATGACACTAAAAGCACAGGCAACAAAAGAAAAAATAAATCAGACTTCATCAAACTTAAAAACCTTTGTGTGTCAAAGGACACTATCAAGAAAGTGAAAAGACAACACACAGAATGAGAGAAAATATTTACAAATTGTATATCTGATAAGGGATTAATATCCACAATATATGAATAATTTCTAAAACTCAACAACAAAAGGAACTAACAGCCCAGTGTGAAAATGGACAGAGGACTTGAGTAGACATATCTCAAAGAATATATATAAATCTGTGACAAGCACACAAAAAGATATTCCATTCCACTAATCATTAGAAAAATACAAATCAAATCAAAACCACAATGAAATACTATTTCATACCCATTAGGATGACTATTATAAAAATATTATATAACAAGTTTTGGCAGGCACATGGAGAAATTGGAAGCCTTATGTGTCACTGATGGGAAAGTAAAATGGTGAGGCAGCTGTGGAATGTAGTTCAGTGGTTCTTAAACATAGAATTACCATATGATCTAGCAGTACCGTTCCTGGATATACCCAAAGCAAGGACTCAAACAGATACCTGTACACCAATGTTTATAGCAGCATTATTCACAATAGCCAAAATGTGCAAATAACCCAAATGTCCAATAAAAGATTAATGGATTAACAAAATGTGGTAAATACATACAATGGAATATTATTCACCCTTAAAAACTAACAAAGTTCTGATATATGCTACAATATGTATGAACCTTGAAAACATTATACTAAGTGAACCTAGCCAGACACAAACAGACAAATATTGTATGATTCCATTTATATGAAGTACTTGGAATGGGCAGATTTATAGAGATGGAAAGTAGAATAGAGGTTATTAAAGGCTAAGAGGAGGGAGGAATAGGGAATTATTGTTTAACAGCTACAAAGTTTCTGTTTGGGAGGACAAAAATGTTCTGGAAATAGTGGTGATGATTGCACAATATTGAAAATATACTTAATGCCACTGCATTGTACACTTAAAATGGTTAAAATAATGAATTTTATATTATGTATAATAAGAATAAGAAAATGAAAAAAGATAAAGCCAAGTTTGCTAACTTGAAAAAAATTAAACAGAGATATAGCATGCTAACACTAATCAAAGAAAGATGGAGTAACTATATTAATTTCAGACAAATAAGACTTCAAGTAAAATTATCAGGGATAAAGAAGGGCATTACATAATGATAAAAAAGTCAATTCTCCAAGAAGATGTAATAATCCTTAATGTGTATATGTCTAACAACACTACCAAATGCATGAAGCAAAAACTGATAGAACTGCATGGAGAAATAGACAAATCCACTATTATAGATGCAGACTTCAACAGACTTCTTTCAGTAATTGATAGATCAAGCAGGCAGAAAATCAGTGAGGATATAGTTGAACTGAACAGTACCATCAATCAAGTGAATCTAACTGACATTTATAGAATATTTAATCCAACAACAGCAGAATACACATTCTTATCAAGTTCACATGGAACAGTCACCAATTCATACTATGTTATGGGCCATAAAACATATTTGATCAAATTTTTAAAATAGAAATCATACAAAGTATATTCTCAGTCCCTAGTGGAAATAAACTGGAAATCAGTAACAGAAAGACAGCTGGAAAATCCCAAAATATCTGGAGATCAAACAACACATTTCTAAATAACACATGGATCAAATAAATCTCAAGAGAAATTTTTAAACATTTTGAACTAAATGAAAATAATAATACATCTTATCAGAATTTGTTGGATGCAGGAAAATTTAGAGGGAACTTTATAGCATTAAATGCATGTATTAGAGGAGTGCTTGGGAGGCTCAGTTGGCTAAGCATCCAACTCTTGATCTCAGCTCAGGTCATGATCTCATGGTTCATGGGATTGAGCCCCACATCAGGCTCTGCACTGATAGCATGGAGCCTGCTTGGCATTCTCTCTCTCTCTCTCTCTCTCTCTCTCTCTCTCTGTCCCTTCCCAACTCATGCTCTCTCTTTCTCTCAAAATAAATAAACTTTTAAAAATGCATATATTAGAAAAATCTAAAACCAATAATCTAAGATTCTACCTACAAAACTAAAGAAAGTAGAGCAATTTAAGCCTAAAACAAGCGGAAAAAATGAAATACTAGAATTAAAGAATAAATAAATAAAATTGAGAACAGGAAAATAATACAGAAGATCAACAAAACCAAGCTTTTTTTGAAAAGATAAATAAGATCAATAAAGCTGTAGCCAAAACAACCAAGAAAAAAAGAGAAGATACAAATTCTCAATATGAGACACAAGAGATGTGTCATCACTACTGATCTCATGGATGTTAAAAGGATAATAAAAGAATAATATAAACAGTTCTATGCTCACAACTTGATAACTTAGATGAATTCCTTGAAAGACACAAATTACAAAAATCACATGAGAAGTAAATTATCCGAATAAGCCAATATCTATTAGAGAAATTGAATCAATAATTAATAACATTACAAAAAAGGAAATACCAGGCACAGACTGTTGGACTGGTGAATTCTACCAAATATTTAAGGAAGAAATGATATCAATTATCTGCAAACTCTTTCAGAAAATAAAACAAAGGTAGCACTTCCTAATTCATACAATAAGGCCAGCATTACATCACAAGAAAAAAACTACAGACCAATATCTTTCATGAATACAGATGCAATATCCCTTATAAAATGTTAGCAAATCAAATCCAAAAATATATAAAATGAATTATACACCACAACCAAGTGGGGTTTATTCCAGGTATGCAAGGCTAGCTCAACATTTGAAAAATTAATTAATGTAATCAGTCACATCAACAAGCTAAAGAAGAAACATCATATGATTATAAAAATAAATGTAGAAAAAGCATTTCACAAAATTCAAAACCTATTCATAATAAAAACTCTCAGTAAACTAGACATAGAGAATTTCTCCAACTTGATTTTAAAAATAGACAAAAATTCTACAGCTAGTATCATACTTAATGGTGAGAAACTGAATGCTTTCTCCTTAAGATCAGGAATAAGGTAAGGACGTACCCTCTCATCACTCATATTCAACATTGTACAGGGAGTCCCAGCCAGTGCAATAAGAGAAAAAAAGGAAATAAAAGTATGTAAATTGGGAAGGAATAAATAAAACTTTCTTTGTTCACAGATGACATTTTTGTCCATAAAGAAATTCCCAAAGAATAGAAAAAACCCTCCTGGAACTAAAATATACAAAATTTGATTGCTTTCCTATAAGCTAGAAAAGGACAATTAGAATTTGAAGTTAAAAACACAATAACCATTTGCAATGACATCAAAAAAAAAGAGAACTACTAACAAGATATGTACAAGATCTACATACAGAAAATTATGAAATTTGGATGAAAGAAATAAAAGATCTAAATAAATGGTGAAATAGTCTGTGTTCACAGATTGGAAGACTTGATATTGTTAAGATATCATTTCTTCCCAATTCGATCTATAGATTCAGTGTAATCTCAGTTACAATCACAGCAAACTACTTTGTGAATACTGACAACGTGACTCTAAATATTATATGGATAAGCAAAAACAAACAAACAGAATACCCAGCACAATACCAGAGAATGAGGACAAAGTTGAAGAACTGACACTACTCAACTTCAAGGAAGACTATAAAGGTACAGTAACCAAGACAGTGTAGTTCTGGTCATAGGATAGACAATCAGAAAAATGGAACAGAATAGAAGGCCAAGAAAATAGATTCACACAAATACAGTTAACTGATCTTTGACAAAGGAACAAATGGAATTGATTGGAGAAATTTTGTTTTTACAAATTTTGCTAGAACAATTGGACATCCAGATGAAAAAAAAAAAAAAGAATCCAGACACAGTCCTTAAACCTTTTACAAAAATTAACTAAAAGTGGATCATAGACCTAACTATAAACTGCAATGCTGTAAGACCTCTAGAAGGAAACATAGGAAAAAATCTACATGACGTTGGATTTGTCAAATAAGTTTTTATTTGTTTGTTTCAAGTTTATTTATTTTGAGAGAGAGGGAAGGACAGAGAGAGAGTGGGATAGAAAGAATTACAAGTAGGCTCTGCACTGTCAACGCAGAGCCTAGTGGGGGGCTCAAACTCATGCACCGTGAGATCATGACCTGAGCTGAATCCAAGAGCTGGACACTTAACTGAGACACCAGGTGCCCCAAGTTTTTAGATATAATATTCAATGTGTGATCCATGAAAGAAAAATACAAATGTATTAAAACTAAAAACTTCTTTGCAAAAGACACTGTTTAGAGACTTAAAAGATAAGCCACAGACTATGAGAAAATATTTCCAAACCATATGCGAAATAAAGAACTTGCATCTGAAATATAAACAGAATACTTGAAACTCAACAATAAGAAAACAAATAACACAATTAAGAAATGGGCAAAAAAAATCTGAATAAACATCATGCCAAATAAGATATACAGATGACAACTAAGCTTATGAAAAGATGTTCTACATCATACATAATTAGGTAATTGTAAATTAAAACAGCACTTAAAAGGAGAGCAATGAAATACCACTGATGAGAATGGTTAAAATTTCATGTTATTTTATTTCATTTTTTATTTATATTCCAGTTAGTTAACATACAGTATAATATTAATGTCAGGTATACAATATAGTGATTCAACACTTCCATACCACACTTGGTGCCCATCACTGCAAGTGCCCTCCTTAATTCTCATCACCTATTTAACTCATCCCCCCCCCACCTCTCATCTGGTAACCATCAATTTGTTCTCTACAGTTAAGAGCTTTTCTTGGTTTCCCACTCTCTCTTTCTTTTCCCTTTTGCTCATTTGTTTTGTTTCTTAAATTCCACATATGAGTGAAATCACATGATATTTGTCTTTCTCTGACTTATTTTGCTTAGCATAATACTCTCTAGCTCCATACACATCATTGTAAATAGCAAGATTTCATTCTTTTTCATGGCTCAGTAATATTCCATTGTATATATATACCACTTCTTCTTTATCCATTAATGGGCACTTGGGCTGTTTCTATAATTTGGCAATAGTAAGTGATGCTGCTATAAACATCAGATGAATGTGTCCCTTTGAATTAGCATTTTTGTATTCTTTGGGTAAACACCTAGTAGTGCAATTGCTGGTTAGTACTATTTTTAACTTTTAGAGGAACCTCCATACTGTTTTCCAGAGTGGCTGCACGAGTTTGCATTCCCACCAAAAGTGCAAGAGGGTTCCCCCTTTCTCCACATCCTCACCAACACCAGATGTTTCTCATGTTGTTGATTTTAACCATTCTGACAGGTGTGAGGTGATATCTCATTGTAGTTTTGATTTGTATTTCTCTGATGATGAGTGATGTTGAGCATTGTTTCATGTCTGTTGGCTATCTGGAGGTCTTCTTTGGAGAAATGTCGATTCATGTCTTCTGCCCATGTTTTAATTGATCATTCATTGGGGGTGTTCATTTTTTCATTATTCTTTATTTTAGATACTCTTTATCAGATATGTCATTTGCAAATACCTTCTCCCATTGTGTAGGTTGCCTTTTAGTTTTGTTGATTGTTTCTGTCACTGTGCAGAAGGTTTTTATTTTGAAAAAGTCCCAATAGTTTATTTTTGCTTTTGTTTCCCTTGCCTCAGGAGACATATCTACAAATAAGTTGCTATAGCCAACATCAAGGAGATTACTGCCTGTATTTTCCCCTAGGATTTTTATGGTTTCCGCTCTCACATTTAGGTCCTTAGTCCATTTTGAATTTATTTTTGTGTATGGTGTAAAAAATTAATCCAGCTTCATTCTTTTGCATGTTACAGTATGGCTTTCCCAGCACCATTTGTTGAAGATACTGTCTTTCTGCCATTGGATATTCTTTCCTACTTTGTCAAAGATTAATTGGCCATACAGTTGTAGGCTCATTTCTGGGTTTTCTATTATGTTCCATGGATTTGTGTCTATTTTTGTGGAAGTACCATACTGTTTTGATCACTACAGCTTTGTAATATAACTTGACATCTGGAATTGTGATGCATCCAGCCTTGCTATTCTTTTTCAAGGTTTCTTTGACTATTCAGGGACTTTTGTAGTCCCATACAAATTTTAGGATTGTTTGTTCTAGTTCTGTGAAAAATTCTGGTGGAGTTTTGATAGGGATTGAATTAAATGTGTAGACTGCTTTGGGTAGTATAGACATTTTAACAATATTTTTTTTTCCAATCAAGGAGTATGGAATGTCTTTCAGTTTCTTTGTGCCTTCTTTCAATATTTTATAGTTTTCAGAGTACAGATCTTTCACCTCTTTGGTTAGGTTTATTCCTAGGTATCTTATGGTTTCTGTTGCAATTGTAAATGGGATTGACTCTTTAATTTCTCTTTCTACTGCTTCATTATTGGTGTATAGAAATGCAACAGATTTCTGTATGTTGATGTGTATCCTCTGACTCTACTGAATTCATTTGTCAGTTCTAACAGGCTTTTGGTGAACTCTTTCTGATTTTCTATAAAGAATATCATGTCATCTGCAAGTAGTGAAAGTTTGATTTCTTCCTTACTGATTTGGATGTATTTTATTTCTTTTTGTTGTCTGATTGCTGTAGCTAGGACTTCCAGTACTATGTTAAATAACATTAGTGTGAGTGAACATCCTTGTCTTCTTCCTGACCATAAAGTAAAATATCTCAGTTCTTCCCCACTGAGGATGATATTAGCTGTGGATTTTTGAAAGATGGCCTTTATTGTGTTGAGACATGTTCCCTCTAAACCTACTTTTTGTTTTGTTTTGTTTTGTTTTGTTTTATCATGAATGGATGTTGTATTTTGTCAAATGCTTTTTTGGCATCTATCGAAATGATCAAATCATTCTCATTCTTTCTTTTATTAATGTGGTGTATCAAATTGATTGACTTGTGAATATTGAATGACCCTTTGAATCGAGGAATAAATCCCACTAGACATGGTGAATGGCTTTTTTAAATGTATTCTTGGATTCAGACCATATTTTTTTTGAGAATTTTATTGGATATTTTATTGAGAATTTTTGCATCCATGTTCATCAGGGATATTGGCCTGTAGTTCTCTTTTTTAGTTGACTTTTTATATGGTTTTGGTATCAAGGTAATGCTAGCCTCATAGGAAGAATTTGGAAGTTTTCCTTCATTTTCTATTTTTTTTGAATAGTTTGAGAAGAATAGGTATTAACTGTTCTTTAAATATGTGGTAGAAGTTGCCTGTTAAGCCATTTGGCCCTGACTCGTGTTCTTTGGGAAATTTTTGATTACTGATTCAACCTCCTGGTTGGTTATAAATTTGTCCAAGCTTTCTGTTTCTTCTTGTTTCAGATTTGGTAGTTTATATGTTTCTAGGAATTTATCCATTTCTTCTAGGTTGTCCAATTTGTTGGAATATAGTATTTCATAATATCCTCATATAATTGTTTGCATTTCTGTAGTGGTGTTTATTATTTCTCCTCTTTCATTTGTGATTTTATTTATTTGGGCCCTATCTCTTCTTTTTGATAAGTCCTGCCTGCTAGGATTTAACAATTTTATGATTTTCTTTTTCAAAGAACAAGTTCCTGGCCTCATTGATCTGTTGGGTTTTATTTTTTCAGTTTCTATGTCATATATTTCTTTTCTAACCTTTATTTTTGTTTATTTATTTATTTATTTATTTATTTATTTTGAGAGAGAGAAAAAACCACAAATGGGGAAGGGGTAGAGAAAGACAGAGAGACAGAATCCCAAGCAGACTCCATGCTGTTAGCACAGAATCCAACATGGGACTCAATCGAATCCCAGAAAGCACGAGATCATGACCTGAGCCAAAATCAAGAGTCAGGCACTCAACCGACTGAGCTGTCCAGGTGACCCTCTACTCTAATCTTTATTATTTCCTTCCTTCTGTAGGATCTAGGCTTCTCTTCTTGTTCTCTTTCTCAGTCCATTAGGTGTAATGTTAGGTTGTTTGAGAGTTTTCCTTGCTTACTGAGGTAGGCCTATATTGCTATATAATTCTCTCTGAGTACTACTTTTGCTGCATTGGAAAGGTTTTGGACCATTCTGTTTTCATGTTCATTTGTTTCCATGCACTTTTTTATTTCTTCTTTGACTTCCTGGTTCATACATTCATTGTTTAGTAGCATGTTGTTTATCTTCCATATGTTTGTGGTCTTTTCAAATTTTTTCCTATGGTTGATGTCTAGTTTCATAGTGTTGTGGTCAGAGAAGGTGTATGGTATAATTTCAATATTTTTGTATTTGTTCAGGCCTGATTTATGACCTAATATGTAATCTATTCTGGAGAATGTTCTGTGTGCACTTGAGAAGAATGTGTATGCTGTTGCTTTAGGATGGAATGTCCTGGATATTAAATCCATCTTGTCCAGTGTGTCATTCAAAGCCATCGTTTCCTTGTTCACTTTCTGTTTAAATGATCTGTCTATTGAAGTGGGTGTTAAAGTCCCCTACTGTTATTATCAATTAGTTCCTTTTGCTTGTTATTAATTGCTTTATATTTTTGGATGCTTTCATATTGAGTGCATAAATATTTACAATTGTCATATCTTCTTGTTGGATTGTCCCCTTTATTATGATATAGTGTCTTTTTTCATCTTTTGTTACAGTCTCTGTTAAAAGTCTAGTTTGTCTGTTATAAGTATTGCTACTCAAGCTTTCTTACGACATCCCTTTGCATGATGTTTCTCCATCCCCTCACTTTCAATCTTCAGGTGTCTTTAGGTCTAAAATGAGTCTTTTGTAGGCAGCAGATAGATGGGTCTTGCTTTTTAATCCATTCTGACACCCTATGTCTTTTGATTGGAGCATTTAGTCCATTTACATTCAAAGTAATTATTGATAGATATGTATTTAGTGCCATTTTATTACTTCTTTTGTCATTATTTCTGGAGATTTCTCTGATTCTTTCTTGTCTTTATCACTTTTCATCTCTTCTTTGCACTCAGAAAGTCCCCTTTCATATTTCTGGCAGAGATGGTTTAGTGGTTATGAAATCCTTTAGTTTTCATTTGTCTGGGAAACTTTTTATTTCTCCTTCTATTCTGAATGACAGCCTTGCTGAATAGAGTATTTTTGGCTATAGATCTTTCCCATTCAGCACTTTGAATATATCATGCCACACTCCCTTCTGGCTTGGAAAGTTTCTGTTGAAAAATTTCCTGGTAGCCTTATGGGTTTTCCTTATAAGTTAAGGATTTCTTTTGATTGGCCATTTTTAATGTTTGTTCTTTACCACTATATTTTGCAAATTTAATTACAGTATGTGTTGGTGTTGGCCTGCATTTTTTTTTATTTTGATGGGAGTTCTCTGCCCCTCCTTGATCTGGATGTCTGTTTCCTTCCCTAGATTAGGGAAGTTTTCTATTATTTCTTGAAATAGATTTTCTGCCCCCTATTCTTTCCCTTATTCTTTTGGTATTACTAAATATGAATATTATTACATTTGATGAAATCACTGAGTTCCCTAAGTCTATTCTTATGTTTCATAATTCTTCTTTCTCCCTTTTGTTCAGCTTCATTGTCTTCTAGGTCACTAATTCGTTACTTCTTCCATCCTGCTGCTCATTGCATCAAGGCTGTTTCCAATCTCATTTACTGCATTCTTCATCTCTAATTGAGTCTTTTTTAACTCTTATCTCTGTGGCAAGGGTCTTATTGATGTCTTCTATTACTTTCTCAACTCCAGTGTATCCATATAATTCTTGCTTTAAATTCTCTGTCAGACATGTTAGTTGTATCTGTTTTTGCTTAGATCTCTGGCCATGGCCTTATCTTGTTCTTTCATTTGGGATAAATTCCTCTGTCTTGGTATTTTAAGTCTCTGCTTTCTTCTGTGTGTTAGTAAAGGCAGGTATGTCTCCTATTCCTGAAAGTAATCACTTATGAAGAAGAAGTCATGTCATGCCCAGGGCCTGGTGCTTTAGGGAGTGTCTCCAGTGTGGGCTGCATGTGCTCTGCTATTGCGTTTTGGCTGCTCTATCCTTCAGGCCATTTGCCTGAAAAGGCTCTCCTTGCTTGCTATGGGCAATGTTTGATCCTTGATCTGGACATGGCAAGCTTTAACTAGGTGTGCTCTGGTCTGCTTGTGAAATGAGACCTGATACCAACTCCACCAGAAATGAGGCCCTGCAAACTCTCTGGTCTAGAAACGTGGTGAGGGCAGGGGTTTGTGCTGGTCCTCTGGGGAGGGGCCCACCATACCTGGGCTGAGGCAAACTTGACTGAGAAGGGCTGTTCTGCCAAGCCAGGGGTTGGGGCATGGTGTAAGCAAATTAGGCAGTCAGTGTTGGTGCTTTGCTGATTCCTACAGGTGGCTCTATGTTTATGCTGAGTGGTAGGGGAGGAAAATAGCATAAGCCATCTCCTTTGTTCCCACAGAGGCATCTCCATGACCACTGCCTCTCAAGGATGTACTCCCAGAAGAGTGAATAATCTCCCCACTGCATGACTCAGGAATTCTTCAGATAGCTGTTTCAACACCATCTGTCCCTGGGTTGTTTGCCCACCTTCTCTCTAGGAGCAAGGCAGTGCCCTCCAGGCTCTATCCTAGCCAAACCTGCTGACCTTTAAAACGCTAGGCTTTAAGGGGCACCTATGTGACTCAGTCAGTTAAGCATATAACTTCAGCTCAGGTCATGATGTTATAGTTGGTGAGTTTGAGCACCACATTGGACTCTGTGCTGACAGCTCAGAGCCTGGAGCCTGCTTCAGGTTCTGTGTCTCCTTCTCTCTCTGCCCTTCCCCCACTCATGCTCACTCTCTCTCTCAAAAATATAAATAAATAAATAAATAAATAAATAAATAAATCTCTAGGCTTTAAGCCCCACTGGTTGCAAGAAATCACAAAATTCAGCCCCTCTCATTTTCTGAAGCCAATGGCTTTGAGAAAATATTTAATTTGTGCATTCTCCTGTGTGCTCCTCTCTCTTTCCCTTCTCAACAACCATATCTCCCTGCTCTCTGCAGCATCCATGATCTGTTTGTCCCCTAAACCATGTCTCTGCACTTCCTACTGTCTTAGATGTGGCCTCTTCTCTCCATTTAGGTGTGGAGTTTGTTCTTTCCATCTTAATATTGAATTTCTGGGGTATTTAGGATGATTTGATAGTTATCTAGTTGTGTTCATGGGAGCAGAAGGGACTAGAGTCTTCCTACTCCATCGCCATCTTCCTCTCTCTTGAGAATGATTAAGAGAATGGTTAAAATTTTTAAAATTTTTTTAACATTTATTTATTTTTGAGACAGAGAGAGACAGAGCATGAACAGGGGAGGGTCAGAGAGAGAGGGAGACACAGAATCTGAAACAGGCTCCAGGCTCTGAGCTGTCAGCACAGAGCCCGATGCGGGGCTCAAACTCACGGACTGTGAGATCATGACCTGAGCCAATGTCGGATGCTTAACCAACTAAGCCACCCAGGTGCCCCAGAATGGTTAAAATTTTTTAAATTGAAAATACCCAATGCCAGAAAGAATGCATTCATTGGGAATGCAATGGTGAGAATGCAAATGGTGCAACCACTTTAGAAGTCAGTTTGGCACTTTCTCACAAAGCTAAATATAGTCTTATCATATGATCTAGCAGTTGTGCTGTTAGAACTTACCCAATTGATTTAAATATATGCCCACTTGGAAAATGTCATGGTTCTGGTGGCATCCAGTGAGGTGGCCCTTGAAAATCCATGAGAGAAGATGTAAATTTCACACCAGATCATATGCATATCCAAAGCAGTTCTCCAAGGTGAACAGTCTCTGGCATGTTGGGGGAAAAAATGAAAGTATAGAAAAAATAAAAACCTATTCCCACACAAAAACCTGAATAAATGTTTATAGCAACATTATTAATAATCGCCAAAAACTGGAAGCAACCAAGATGTCCTTCAATAGGTGAATGGATACAGGGCACCGGGGTGGCTCAGTCAGTTAAGGATCTGACTTCAGCTCAGGTCATGATCTCACAGTTTGTAAGTTCAAGCCCCCACATCAGGCTCTGTGCTGACACCTTAGAGCCTGCTTAGGATTCTCTCTCTCCCTCTCTCTCTCTGCCCCTTTCCTGTTTGTGCTCTCTCTCTCTCTCAAAAATAACTAAATATTTTTTTTTAAATAGGAGAATGGATAAATAAATTGTGATATATTAATACAATGGAATATCATTCAGTGCTAAAAAAATTTTTGGCTCAAGCCACAAAACAATCTGGGGAACTCTAAATACATATTGCTTGGTGAAAGAAACCAGTCTGAAATAGCTTCATACTATATGATTCTAGCTGTATGACATTCCAGAATAGCCAAAAACATAAATACAATAATCAGTGGTTGTCAGAGGCTCAGGGAGAGTAGAAGAATGAAACACAGGTGATTTTCAGGGCAGAAAATAACTATATAATATCATAATGTATATATGGCATTATATATTTGTCAAAGCACACTGTACCTTATAGCACAAAGAGTGAATCTTAATGTATATAGTTTAAAGAATAATTTATCAAGGATACCAGGGAGGAACACAGACTGTGACAAGAGAATCAGTATTACAAATCTATGAGACAACCTCACTGAAGGGAGTAGATGGAATTGGTCCTGATGAAAGTTAAGTTTGGAAATGAGTGGAGTCTGTAAAGCTAAGGCACAAGGAACTACACATAAGCATTATAATCTAGCTGACACAGTTTGGTTCCATGGGGGCATGGGTTAACAATTCTGATGGAGCTATACATGTATAATGGATCAAAAATTAAATGGATAGATGACAGATGATAGCAACCAGGTCTCTCACTGTTAGCATGGGAATTTATAGATAAGGAAGGGGAGAAAGCTAAAATGACCCATGTGGTAAGGTATTAGGATTGGAGACATCAGTATGAAATCATGTTTAAGTTATTATAGATACAGATGGTTACATATAGAAATGTTTAGAGATATGTGTATATACACAGATTAATATACACACACATATATTTCTTTGCTATGTCATCTAATAGGGCCTAGAAGCAATGAGACCACAGAAGCAAAGTACACATCTAGCATCCAGATCTTGATTTCTAATACTATTCTGTAATAAAAGGGATGAGGGCTACTTAGAGAAATTGCTGACTCTAGGACTAAAGCAGGAAATATACAAGATAAGCCTGGCATATTTTATGCCATAAAGTAAGGAAATGCTTTAAAAATCACACACTGATGGGGATATATCAAGGGAGCACAGGACCCAACTAAAAGTTCCTAATAGCTAAAATTAGAACAATTTAAGCATCAGAATAAGTAAAAGTAGTATTGGATTATAAACCAAAATATAAAATAAATATACATAAGTCCATACTGATATAAAAATCAGTCATTTATTAAAATTAATTGGATTAGGGAGAAGAAACAAACTTGCTATGCAGAAAAAAATCCAAATAATTTAAGCAGTTAATCTGCCCTCAAGGAGGGGAGAGTATAATGCACCACTCCCTAGGTATGGGCTACACATAGTAACATCTTTCCAAAGAGTAAAGTATGAAGAGAGGAGCAAAAAGTAAATTTTCAGTGTTAAAACTTGATAAATTCCACCTCAACAAGGTCAACATCAACACATATAAATCATGCAGATAGTATGTATCCTGGATATAATGTGATAAAAATGGCACTTAAACTGTGCTCTTCCTCTCAATAATCCATAACTCCAATCTTGTCTTATTTTGTGCCTAAGACATCAGACAAATTCCAATAGTGGGGCATTCTCCAAAATACCTGACTAAGTACTCCAAAATTGTCAAGAAAAGTCTAAAAAACTACCATAGCCCAGAGAAACCTAGGAAGACATGACAACTACTTGTAATGTGGTATCCTGAATAGGATCCTGGAACAGAAAAAGGGCATTAGGTAAAAACTTAAGAAAATCTGAAGAAATTATGGATTTCAGTTAATAACAATATAACAACATTGGTTAATTGTAAAAAATGCATAATACTAATATGTTAATAATAAGGGAAACTAGATGAAGGGCATATGGGAAATCTCTGTAACACCTTCTCAACTTTTCTGCAAATTCAAAACTGCTCTAGGAGCACCTGGGTGGCTCAGTTGGTTAAATGTCTGACTCTTGGTTTCAGCTCAGGTCATGATCTCACATTCATGGGATCGAGCCCGGAATCAGGCTCCACACTGACAGCATCCAAAAAATAAATAAGTAAACTTTAAAAAAGCTACTCTACAGAATAAAGTCCAGTTAAAAACATTTGATAAACCAAAAGGTGACAAAGTCTATCTTGTCATGGTTCTAATTTGCATTTCTTTGATTAAAGGTAAAGTTGAACAGCTTTTCATAGGTTTATTGTCCATGTATATTTTTCTTTCATGATTGTCCTGTTCATGTCCTTTGCCCATTGTTCTACTTGAATATTTATCGTTTGTTAATAGGTTGTTAAAGGAAATTAACCTTTGTCATATATGCTCTTTCCCAATTTGTCATTTGTCTTTCAATTTTATTTATGACATTTTCTGCTGTATATAAATATTTTTATGTAGTCAAATCTGTCAATCTTCCCTTTATGGTTTGTGCATTTCACATCTTGCTTGAAAAGGCCTCTGCTACCCTGAGATTATAAAAATGTTCACTCATATTTCCTTCTGTTGGTTTTATGGTTTCATTCTTTTACATTTTATATTGTTATAACAAAAATTTCTACGGTATAAACAATAGAGCATTAATCCAGCTCTATTTATTTTCTAAATAATTAGTTGGTTGTCCCAATAAACTTAAAGAATATTTCTTTTCCCTAGTAAATTACAATGACTCTTTCATAATAAATTCCACATTTGGGTTCGCTTCTGGGCTTTATATTTTGATTGTACTCATCTACTTCTATTCCCAAAATAATGCTACAATATTTTAATTATTGTAGCTTTGTAATAAATTTTCATATTTGATAAGGCAAATCCTCTCTTATTAGTTTTACTCTAAAATTTCCTTGCTATTCCTTAATATGTATCCTTTGACATAAAATGAAGAATACTATTGCAAAGTTCCAAAAAATAAAAACAACCCCCTAAAGTCTTGGAATTTTCTTTGGACATGTTGTTAATTTATAGGTTAATTAATAGCTTTCATAAAATTGAGTCTATCTAAGTATAAGACATGTTCCTATTCTTTATTCTTCAGTAGAATTTTACACTTTCTTACTGTAAGTTTTGCACTTTTTTGTTAAATCTATATTCCTAGGTATTGATACTACACATGAGTCTTGAACTTTTGTAAAATTTATATTCCTAGGTATTCTATGCTTGCTATTGTGATTGGAAATTGAATATTTTTTCACCATTACAGTTTCTAATCTTTATTGTTGATATATATGAAGTTATTGAGGCAAGGATAAATGAGTTTGCATAAATATATATATATATTCAACTATATAGTTCAACTATATATATATATATATATATATGCATTCACACACATACACACACACACACACACACACACACACTCACACACACACACACACTTCATTGTAAGAGAGATCTCCAAGAGTTGGGGGCTGCTTTGTCCCTAGAGGATCCAAGATCCTGTTACTTTCTCCCCTGACAATATTTCTCTAGTTGAGGGCAATTAAGCTAAGCAGGAAAGAAAATTACTAGCAATCAAAAGTACCAGAATAGTGGTTAAAATAAAGGTCTCTGGGGTCAGACTGTGATCAAATTTAAGCTCCATCACTTCCTAACTGTGTGACATTGGACAAGTAACTTGATATCTCTATGCTACAGTTCTCCCACATGTAAAATGACAATGATAATAATAGCACATTCTTCACAGGATTATTTAACATTATATAAATTAATATCAACAAAGTATTTAAAACAGTGACTTGGAATAGTAAATACTACTACCTATTACTGAAATTACCTTGAGCATCCTCTTACTCAATCCTCTACCATTCATACTACATAACATCATTGTTTTTTTTCTTTTTTCTTTAGTTTGTCATATGTAAGATTTTATATACAATTAGTGTGCACTGTAACAGTTTACACTGAGTCAGTCAATTTATCTAAAATGTTACCTGGTTGTGTAACATTATTGATCATATGAAAATGGAAAACAATGGATTTACAATAACTTTGGGCCATTTTGTATTCTAAAAGTGCTAATAAACCTACCGTTTTAAACCAAATGCATCTGAAAAAAGTTTCCAGAGCATGTAGTTTAGATTTTACATATAATCTCACCATTTTATTACTACAAACACAATAGTGAGTAAAATGTGGGGGGGAGGGGAGATATAAAATGTATTTAATAAAATATTCAATATAAAAAGAGGAGTAATGGAATTAAGTGATCCATTTCCTCACTTTTACATTCTAAGCAATTATCCTATTAATACAAATTATTTAAAAATGTTAATCATATAACATAGTTTTTACAAAATGGCAACCTAAAGCACCCAAGGCAAAAACAGAAATTCTGTGCATACCAGAAGTATGATATCGTCCTAGGCAGACAAACAACCAGAACCACTAGCAGGGAGTTGGGGTGATAGGGTTGAGGGAGAGAGAGAAATGCTCTCTCTTTCAGAAACCAGAGTTGTGGAGGGAATGTTACAGGTCCACCCTGGTAAATTCTATGACCAGAAAGCTTTGAGGCCTTGTTATTCTGGTTGCAGCTAATGACAACAATCAATTGTAGACACTAGGCTGAAGTGTATATACAATCTTGCTTGGCAGAGTCAAGGGGTTAACTCAGAGGGCTTCAAATTCTCGTTTCACTAGGATAAGTTATCTTTTGCCCCTAGCAGATACATTTCCTTGCTTGCTTGCTTGCTTCATTCCCTCCTTCCACAACATACATTTATTGAACACTTACTATATGTCAGCAGCTTTATCAAGCACTAGGGATAAAGCAGTGATCCAGAAAGAAATGGCTTCTGTCTTCATAGAGATTGCATTTGAATAAAAGATAGTAAGCAAATATACAAGATAACTTCATATAGTGATAAGTGCTAAGAAGAGTATGAAGCAAAAGAACATGATAGAGAGTGGTTAAGGGTTTACTTTACATAGGACACAGAAGATCTATCTTAAAGGGGTGATATTTGAGTTGAAATATTGCAAAGATATGGAAGATTATTTCACAGCAAGCACAAAGGCTTTGAGGTAGGAATGAGAAGAGTATGTTGAAGAAAGAGAAATTCTTGTATGGCTGAGATTCCTGCCACAGTGCTATTCCAGAAGTTAATTTTTGTGTTCAGTAAAAATTCTAAATGTAATGCATAGGGATATTTGGTGGCTTCATATCTAACATGACACTCCCACATGATAGGGTATCCCACATGATACCCTAGTACCTTGATTCAAAGGCTGGATCAAATGTCTTGAGTGGCTGCTATGCTTCACCCAGAACCCACTGCCCTCAATAGCAAGAGATATCACTGCTGTCACTTCCTTGCACTACCCATCACAACTTGGTCAATGCCTTGGGAAGCTCCAAGCTTCAACAATACCTTGAAGAAATCACCTCTGCTGACAACCACTGCTCATCAAGATGGGGTTGCTGAAGCACTCTCAACAATAGCCAAATTATGGAAAGAGCCTAAATGTCCATCAACTGATGAATGGATAAAGAAATTGTGGTTTATATACACAATGGAGTACTATGTGGCAATGAGAAAGAACAAAATATGGCCCTTTGTAGCAACGTGGATGGAACTGGAGAGTGTGATGCTAAGTGAAATAAGCCATACAGAGAAAGACAGATACCATATGGTTTCACTCTTATGTGGATCCTGAGAAACTGAACAGAAACCCATGAGGGAGGGGAAGGAAAAAAAAAAAGAGGTTAGAGTGGGAGAGAGCCAAAGCATAAGAGACTCTTAAAAACTGAGAACAAACTGAGGGTTGATGGGGGGTGGGAGGGAGGGGAGGGTGGGTGATGGGTATTGAGGAGGGCACCTTTTGGGATGAGCACTGGGTGTTGTATGGAAACCAATTTGACAATAAATTTCATATATTGAAAAAATAAAAAAATTAAAAAAATAAAACACATAAAAAAAAAGATGGAGTTGCTGAATATTTAGGGAACGTGGTCTGTCTCTCCTCCTGCCCCACTGGCCCAGCCAACCCTAATGTAAACTAGAGAAGCCATTACTGGGTCCATTCCATGTCTCTGAAATTATCAACCACTCCTCCCCACAGCTTCAACGTTATCTATAGAAGTATGTTCCACAGGGCTCTTCAGGTTTCTGCTGGGCTCTCTGCTCTCTGCTGCCACAATAACACCCACTTTACCACTACAAACTACTTAACTTATATTATAGCTTTATTGTGTATTTTCTGTCTTCCCCCACTAGCATGTAAACTCCATGAGTGAAGGGCTCATCTCTTATTCACTACTGTATTTCTAATGCCAACCACACAGTTCATGCTTTAGAAACATTTGTTGAATGAATGAATAAGTTCTAATTATAGCATCCTTCTTGGGGTTGGTCTCTTGAGTCTACTTCTGGATTCTCTATTCTGTTCCCTTGGCCTATTTGTCTACTGTCATGCCAATATCACTCTCTCTTAATCATTATAGCTATATAGTAATTCCTGATGTGAGGCAGAGTGAACTCCCCAACTCATTCTTCAAAATTATCTATTGTGGAGTTTAAGAGTATGGAATCTGTATATGTACAAGCAAATAGGGAAAAAAAGAGTAAAGAATCTGGAACCAAATTTCCTGGGTTTGAGTTCTAGTTCTGCTGCTTAATGGCTGTGACACCCTGGCCAAATTAATTATAACCTTTCTGTGCCCCAGTTTTTTCATATATGAAATAGGTACAAAACAGTACCTACCTTATAGGACTATTGTGATGATTAAATTAGTTCCTACGTGTAAAGCATTAGAACACTGCCTGGAATATAGTAAGTGTTCAATAAATATCAGCTGCCAATTTTGGCCCTTTGCTCTTTGATGCCCCTCTTATAATTAGCTTTTTAAGTTCCACCAAAAAAATATAGTTTGAATTCTGGCTGAAACTGTATTGAATTTTTAGATTAATTTGGGGGATCACTGACATATTTACAATATTAATCTTTCTATCTATGTACATGATGTACCTCTTTCCCCATTTAGATCTCTTTAATGTCTGTCAGCAAAAATTTAACATTTTCTACATAGAAATACTAATATTTTGCATAAGATTTTTCTATTTTTATATGAAACATAAGCCTGTATTTTTTTTATGTTCTTGTCAATTTTATTATCAAGGTTATAAACCCTCATAAAATGAATTGAGGGGAATTGTTCTTTTTTTTTATTCCTCAGCTGAGTTTTGTGAGATTGGATTTATTTATTTCTTGAATGTTGATAGAACTCATTTGTGAAATCATCTGGATTATAGTATTCAGAATGAGGTGTGTGGTAGTTTTACTTATTGATTCATTACTTTAAAGTTTATAAGTCTACTAAGATTTTCAATTTCTTCCAGAGTCATTTTTGTTGTTATATTTGCCCAGAATATTGTCCATTTTAAGATTTCAGGTTTATCAGCATAAAATAGTTAACAGTAATAACTTATTTTTAATCTCTTCTATCTCTTCTGTATTTCTAGTTACAAACTTCCTTTATTTCTTCTACTTTATTCCTTTATTAGTTGATTAGTGTGGACAAAGGTTTATCCATTTTCCAAAAAAAAGGCAATCTTTTTAAGTATCAATATGGCAGTTAAATTCTTTCTATCATAGCTTCAGTTTCTTTTTATTAATCTTGCTCTTAACTTTGTTATTTTCTTCCTTCTACTTTTTTGGGTTCATATGATTGTTTCTATCTTCTTAGGTTGGACACTTAATGTATAAATACTCATTCTTTCTTATTTCCTAATAAAGATATTTAAAGGCTATAACTTTGTCTCTAAGCACAATCTTCCTTTGCTTCACCCTACAGGTTTTGATGTGAGATACTGTATTAAATTCAGTTATAAATATTTTCTAATTTACATTAAGGCTTCTTCCTTGTCCCATGAGTTAATCAAATATGTATTTTTAATTTTATATATATATTTTAAGGTTGTGTTTTGTTCTTGCTATTGATGCCTAACTTAATTGCACTGTGATGAAATAATATGGTCTTTATGTTTTAAGTGTGTCATTTGTAAAAAGATATAACCGGATTTTGAAAAAAATCAATTATCAATTTAAAATTTCAGCGTTTTAAGCGGTTTATTTCACACAACATTTATTTTTATCACTAACATATTTTTTATTTATTCATACCATCTAATTTAATGTTTTCTACTCTGATTTTTTTTAATGCTTCTATTTTTGCCTTTTCTGCCTTCTTTACAAGTAACTGAACTTTTGTTATTCAATTTTTTCCTCTACTGGGTTGTATGTTGTATACTCTATTTCTATTCTTTTCATAGTTACCCTTAAATTTTAATAGTCGTACTTAAATGAACCAAGTCTAAAATTAATTAGTATCTATACCTTCCCCCCAATGATACAAGGACCTTCTAAAATTTTAATGTTGATCACCTCCTCAGCTTATTTATTACTGTTTTCCAGTATTTCAATTCCACCTTTTTAAACTCTCCAACTTGGGGCGCCTGGGTGGCTCAGTCAGTTAAGCGTCCGACTTCGGCTCAGGTCAGGATCTCACGGTCTGTGAGTTCGAGCCCCGCGTCGGGCTCTGGGCTGACAGCTCAGAGCCTGGAGCCTGCTTTGAATTCTGTGTCTCCCTCTCTCTCTGACCCTCCCCCATTCATGCTCTGTCTCTCTCTGTCTCAAAAATAAATAGACATTAAAAAAATTTTTTTTAATAAAATAAAATAAACTCCCCAACTTGGTCACTATATTGTTTAATATACGTAATGGTTGTTTATGTTTATCTAAATTTCTTAGCTCATTATTCCTTCTTTGATCTCATTCTTCTTCCATTCTTCTGGAAATTCATTATAGAAAATCTATTAGTGAAGATCTGATTTTACATGTCTGAAATTGTCTTTATTTAGCTCTTATTTTTCAACATTAGCTTTTCAGATATTTTCCTTTGGCACTTTGAAAGTGCAGTTGACCCTTAACACACATTTGAACTATGCAGGCCCATTTATACATGGAGTTTTTTATAAATACAGTACAGTACTGTAAATGTATTTTCTCTTCCTTATGACTTTCTTAATAACATTTTTTCTCTAGCTTACTTTATTATAAGAATACATTATATAATACACATAACATGCAAAATATGCGTTAATTGATCTATGCTATCAGTAATGCTTCCAGTCAACAGTAGGCTATTAGTAGTTAAGTTTGGCTGTGAGGAGCCAAAATTTACTCACAGATTTTCAACTGCACAGAGGTCAGCATTCCTAACCTCCACTTTGTTCAAGAGTCAACTGTTTTATTCCTTTGTCTTCTGACTTTGTTGCTTTTAAGAAGTCTGCTCTCTGGGGCGCCTGGGTGGCGCAGTCGGTTAAGCGTCCGACTTCAGCCAGGTCACGATCTCGCGGTCCGTGAGTTCGAGCCCCGCGTCAGGCTCTGGGCTGATGGCTCGGAGCCTGGAGCCTGTTTCCGATTCTGTGTCTCCCTCTCTCTCTGCCCCTCCCCCGTTCATGCTCTGTCTCTCTCTGTCCCAAAAATAAATTAAAAATGTTGAAAAAAATTAAAAAAAAAAAAGAAGTCTGCTCTCAGTTTAATAATCAGTCTTTTAGAAATAACCTGTCATTCCTGTCTGGCTTTTTTTCAGACGTTCTCTATCTTTTTACCACAATGTGTCTATGTACAGCTTTCTTTGTATTTGTCCTGCTTGAGATGTTGCAATTCTTGAATTTAAGGATTTATGTTTTTCATCAATAAGGAAAACTATCAGCCACTACTCTGAATTTTGCATCTCTCTCATTTTCTGCATTCTCTCCATCTAGAAATGTAATTATATTTATGTTAGATTTCTCATTCTATCTTTCATATTTTCAACTTTATCATTTATAATTCCTACCCCTTTTCTCTTGCTCTCTGCTGAATTATGAATAATTTCTTCAGATCTACTTTCCAGATCAGCAACAGTCTCTATTTCTAATTTACTATTTAACCTGTCCATTGAATTTTTAAAATTGACAGTTACATTTTTTATTCTAGAAAGCCTATTTTGTTCTCTGAAAGACTTACCTAGATTTCCAACTGAAAGCCTCAGCCACAGCAATCGACAAGAAAAAGATATAAGAGACATCCATAATGGGAAAAAGAAAAACTGTCACTATTTGCAGCTGACATGATACATGGAAAATTCTAAATACTCCATCAAACAACTGCTAAAAGTAATAAATGAATTCAGTAAAATTATTGGATATATAATTAATACTCAGAAATCAATAGCCTTTCTACACACTAATAACAAAGTAGCAAAATTAGTAAGTAAGAAAACAACAGCATTTACAATTGCACAATAAAGAATAAAATACTTAGGAATAAACCTCATCAAAGATGTGAAAGACTTATGCTCCAAAAACTATAAAACACTGATGAAATAAATTGAAGATGACACAGACAAATGGAAAGATATTCCATGCTCATGGATTGGAAGAATTAATATTGTTAAAATGTCCATATTACCCAAAGCAATCTACAAATTCAATGCAATCCCTATCAAAATATCAATAACTTTTCCACAAAACTAGAACAAATATTAAAATTTCTATAGAACCACAGAAGACCACAAATAGCCAAAGCAAACTTGAGAAAGAAGAACAGAGCTGGTGGTATCACAATTCCAGATTTCAAGATATACTACAAAGCTATAGTAATCAGAACAGTACGCTAACACAAAAACAGACACATAGATCAGTGGAATGAATAGACAACACAGAAGTAAACCATGATTACATGATCAATTAATCTATGACAAAGGAAGCAAGAATATACAATGGGAAAAAGTCTCTTTTGGTTCTGGGAAAACTGGACAGCTACATGTAAAAGAATGAAACTGGAACACCTTTTAACACAATACCAAAAAATAAACTAAAAATGGACTAAAGACCTAAATGTGAGACCCGAAACAAACAAACAAACAAAAATCCTAGAACACAGGTAACAATGTCTCTGGCACCAGTCATAGCAATATTTCTCTAGATATGTCTCCTAAGGCAAGGGAGACAAAAGCAAAAATAAACTATTGGAATTACATAAAAATAAAAAGCTTTTGCCCAGCAAAGGAAACCATCAACAAAACAAAAAGACACCCTACTGAATGGGGGAAGATATTTGCAAATGATATATTGAATAAAGGGTTAATATCCAAAAATACACAAAGAATTCATACAATTCAATCCCCCAAAAAGACCCAAATAATCTGATTAAAAGTGCAGAGAACCTGAATAAACATTTTTCCAAAGAAGACATAAGATGACAAAGAGACACATTAAAATATGTTCAACATCACTCATTATCAGGGAAATACAAATCAAAACTACAATGACATATCACCTTACAACTGTTAGAATGATTAAAATCAAAAAGAAAGAACAAGTGTTAGAAAGGATGTGGAGAAAAAAGAACTCTTTACACTGTTGACGGGAATATAAATTGGTACAACCACTGTGGAAAACAGTATGGAGATTCCTCAAGAAGTTAAAAATAGCTATACTATATGATCCAATAATTCCACTATTGGATGTTTACCCAAAGAAAGTGAAAACACTAATTTGAAAAGATATAAGCACCTCTATGTTGATTGCCGCATTACTTGCAATAGACAAGATATGGAAGCAACCTGCAAACTGTGTCCATCGATAGATGAATGGATAAGGAAAAAGGAAAATGTGGTATGTATACACACAGACACAGACACACAGACACACACACACACACACTGGAATTTTACATATCCATAAAAAAAGGACGAGATCATACCATTTGAGACAACATGGATAGACCTAGAAGGTATGATAAATGAAATAAGTCATACTGAGAAAGACAAATACCATATGATTTCACTCATAAGTGGACTCTAAAAAACAAATGAATAAACAAAAAGCAGAATCAAACCTATAAATACAGGAACAAACTGATGGTTGCTAGAGGGGAAGGAGGTAGAAGGTTGGGCAAAATGAGCAAAGAAAAGTGGGAGATACAGGCTTCCAGTTATTGAGTGAATAAGTCATGCAATAAAAGGCACAGTATAAGGAATACAGTCAATGATATTATAATAGTGATATATTGGGATACATGGTAGCTACAATTGTGGTAATAATGTATAGACTTGATTCACTATGTTGTACACCTGAAACTAATGTAACATTGTGTGTGAACTATACTAAAGAGAAAGAGAGAGAGAGAAAATACATGGGGCTTATTTGGATCTTGATTTGAATACACTAATGGTAAACTAAATTTTACCAGACAATCAAGGAAATTCGAACACTGGAAATTAATTTTTAGGTGCCATATGGTATATTTCTTTTGCTTTTTTAAAGCCATGTCTTTTAGGGCTAATATTAAAATACATATGAACGAAATTATATGATGCCCAGGATTTGCTTCAAAGTAATCCAGTGTTGGTAATGTTGGAGGCAATGGGTAGAGAATATAGATGAAATGGGATTGGTCCAAAGTTAATCATTGTTGAATCCCCAAGAATATATCACCAAGCTTAATTAAAATATTCCAATTTTGTTTTAAATTCTCTATAATAAAAAGTAAAAAAAAAGGTACCTAGTCTTTCATACCAGACATGACAGTATTGACTCATTTATCCCTGCTCTCCTTGCTGTAATTATAAATCCTAGAAACAGCACAAAATGAAACCAAAAGTGAATTCTGAAAAGTGGAAATAAGAGAGCAATCTGGTTAAAGACCCAAGGACTTGAGGAAAGGTACATCACCAACACATTCCCCACCCAACACTTAACTCAGGCCTATCAACAACTGACCCCCAACCTAGCAACACAAGGTGGTCCAGGTAGGTTCATTTCTCTCCCAGATGGAACAAGAATCCCAATGACAGCCCCAGGTAAGCTTGCTGCCAAGCATTGGCAGCAATGGCAAGGGGGGGATCAATGAAGATCATTTCTGAAAATAAGTGACCAGAGCAAGCCTTCTCTTTTCATACCAGGTCCGAGACTCTCTGCCCACCCCTAACACAGAGAGATACTAGGTGGCCAGAAAGAAACAGCAAGGGGTATTCCACCATAACAAGTGACCTAGACCTGGAAACTCTTTTGCCTCCTTTGTGCTGAGACTCCTCTGTCTCAACCAGAGACATGGGGCATGGCAGTTCAGGGGCAACAAGGAGGAAAATCCCATTGCAACAAGCTGTCTGGGCCTAAAAACACTCTTAATCTCCCACAAGCAGGGATATCTTGCCACAGGTAGCATCTTGTCAGAAAGCAATCTTCTTCCCCAACAGAACCAGAGACTTCCCTCTAGAATAAGCAGTAGGAAGCACCAGTGGCAAGGGGGATCCCACCACAACAAGTGGTTAGACCAGGAAGCTTTCTTCATCCCTGTGGGTAGAGAATTCCTTTGCCCATCTAGATGAACCAGGAAGTCTGACATGGGAAAATACTTCTACCTGCTCAGAGTCCATGAGAACCCAAGAAACACCAGGTAAACCAAGAAGATGAAAAGAGAATAACAAGGCAATGAAAATTAAATTACTGTTGGAACCAGAGCCTACAAAAGTAGGCCAGAACCTGTGTGCTATACCCAAACAGGATGACTGCCTGCTAAAATAGAAGATGTAAAGAGGACCCAGAGTCTCTTAACATAATAGCCAAAATGTCCACGATGTAATAAAAAAAATCATTTGGCCTTTATGAAAGAGTATACACAAGTGGCAAATAAGCACATCACAAGATGTTCAACTTTATCAGTCATTAAAGAAATACTAATTAAAAGTAAAATGCGATATCACTACACACCCATCAGAATGGCAAAAAATAGTGACCAAATCAAATGCAAGGATGCAGAGAAACTGGATCACTCATATATTGCTGGTGGGAATGTAAAATAATAAAAAAACACTCTGGAAAGTACATCAGCAATTTCTTTAAAAAAAAATCATACAATGGCCATATGACCCAGCAATTGTCCTCTTGGGCATTTATCCAAGACGAATAAATTACATTTATACAAAAACTTACACACATATGTTCACAGCATGTTTACTCACAGTAGCCAAAAACTAGAAACAATTCAGATATACTTCATCAAGTAATGGTTAAACAAACTATGATACATCTATACCATGAATTACTATTCAACAATAAGAAGGAACAAACTATTGATAAACACAACTACTTCGATGACTCCAGGGAATTAGGTTGGGTGAGAACAGCTAACCCTGCAAGTTTAAACACCGTATGATTTCATTTATACAGCATTTTTGAAATGACACAATTATAGAGATAGAAAACAGATTAGCAGTTGCCAGGAATTAGGAAGAGGTATGGAGGCAGGAGGGAGGTGGGTATGGTTATAAAAGGGCAAATAAGGGGTGCCTGGGTGGCTCAGTCGGTTTAAGTGTCACACTCTTGGTTTTGGCTCAGGTCATGATCTCACAGTTTGTGGGTTTGAGCCCCATATTGGGCTCTATGCTGAAAGTATGGAGCCTGCATGGGATTCTCTGTCTGCCTTTCTCTCTACCTCTCCTTGTGCACAGATGCCCTTTCTCTCTATCTCAAAAATAAATAAATAGACATTTTTTTAAAAGGGAAAATGAGGGATCTTGTGTTGATGGAATTGTTGTGTCTTACCTATGGTGCTGGATACATGAACTTACATATGCACTAAAACTACCTAGAATTAAATACATACACACACATACAGATAGTCAAACAGATAGACACACATGAGTACAAGTAAAACTTGGGATCTGAATAAATTAGTGGATTATAGCAATGCTAATATCTGGGTTATGATGTTGTATTGTAGTTTATCAAGCTGACACCCTTGGGGGAAACTGGGTAGAAGGTACATGAAATCTTTCTGTATTTCTTACAATCGTATGTTAAGCTACAATTATCTCAAAATAAGCTTAATTTTAAAAGAACCATAATTAATGTGGTATATTCATACAATGGAATATTACTCAGCAATAAAAATGAACGAGGAGATCAATTTCCAGAATGACAGTGTGAGGAATGTTATGAGCCCTCTTCTCAGGGAAACAATTTCACTGCTGAAAAGTATTTTAAAAACAATCATTTAAGTCACTGGAAATTGTTCTAAGGGTATACACCAAATGGAGAAATATCTATTTTTTAAAAGTTGTAACAGTGAAAGTCTGTGGCATTTCAGCCACATTGAGTACTCCCTTATCAACATCCCAGCTCCTATACGAGTCATGTGCAGCCAAGACAAGCCTTCCTCTCCATATGGTTCCCAGTCTGGCACTGTAGTTTCACCTTTGGAGGAACAGACCACAAACATCTCTCATCCCTCCAAGATTCATGTTGCAGAAGCTCTATTTGGTGCAAACACTGCCAAGAGGATGAGTCTCCCTTCCCCAACCCAGCCTCTACTGATAAGGCAGAGTCTTTACTCCAGATATGCTATGCTGAGAAATCTGGAATTCAAATGTCCCTGTTTTAGCTTGTTTATAGGGTAAATGGTCAAGTTAGAATGAGCTACTGTCCCATCTGTAAGCTCTACTCACAGAGCAGTAGTGCCACTCTGGAAAAATCAGACCACTGCCCCCGCCCCCAATTCCTGTATAATGGTACAGAGGTTTTGCCCAGGGGAGAGACATATCACAAGAACATAAAAGTCCATAGCTCTCTCCAAGGAAACTGACATTTGGAACAGAGTGTGGGGAAGTTCATGTCTGACAGTGTTGTTGAAAACAATGGGAATCTTGATGGTGAGCAACTAAAAGAAGGCTAGTAGCTGCGGAATACTAAAAGCAACAAGCCAAATGATATACCATCTAGAAGTTTAACAGAGATACACAGGGAAAGAAACAGCTAAGAAGAGTATACCTGGCAATTGGTAGCCACAAAGATTGATAACACCTTGCTCCTGCAAAGGTAGTCTACATTTATTAGACCAGACCATGGATCAATTTATGCCCTAGGGCATCATCAAAATAGCAGAGCAATCAGATAGCAATTTGTTGAGGCTAACAACTCTTTGGGATACCAAAAGAGGCAGACCAGCCCAGGCATTTGAGGAGACTGTGAACTTGCCCAAGGCTATGCCTCTGAAGAGTAACATAACAGGTGGCATACTGTCAGGGAAATAGATGCTACTGAAACAGTCCAGTCAAGTCACTAAACCATAACCAATAAAACAAGCAAAAATAATAAAATAGTGAGCCCCAGGAGAAGAGGGCAATCAGTATCCAGGACTGCTACCATATATTATCTAAAATATCCATTTTTCAAAAATATTATAAGATGTTCAAACAACAAGAAAGTATGACCCATAAATGAGAAATAAAAGCAGGCTATACAAATTGCCTTTAGGGAGGCCCAGATGTCAGATTTAGTAGACATTTCAAAACAGCTATTATAGGTATGTTCAAAGAACTAAAGGAAACTATGATTTAAAAAGTAAGGTAAGCTATGATGACAATGTCCCATCAAATAGAAAATATCAACAGAGATAGGAATTTTTTTTAAAGAACCAATGGGCATTCTGGGGTTTAAAAATATAATGAATGGAATACAAAAATTCACTATAGGTGTTCAAGAGTAATTGGAGCTGGTAGTAAAATGAATTTATGAACTGGAGATAAATCATTAGAGATTATACAATCTGTAAAACAGAGAGAAAAAAGAAAGAATAAAAGTTAACAGAACCCAAGGGTAATGTGAGATACCATTAAGTGCACCAACATACATATAATGGGAGTACAAGAAGGAGAGCAAAGAAAGAAGCAGAAATATACCCAGACAGAGACAATGACTGAGAACTTTCCAAATTTGACTAAAAACATTGATCTACACATTCAAGAAACCCTACAAAGTTCAAGTAGGATAAAGACAAAGAGATCTACACCACACACATCAGACTTAAAATGTTGAATGACAACGTCTAGGAGAAAATCTTAAAAGCAGCAAGAGAAAAACAAATCATCACATGCAAGGGGCCCCTTGTAGCTGACTTCTAATAAATAACAATGAAGACTAGAAGGCAGTGACATGACATATTAAAAGTACTGAAAGAAAAAGTAAATATCAACCAAGAAATTTATATCCAGCAAAACTATTTTTTAATGAAGAAAAAAATAGGACATCCTCAGTTTGTCAGTTACTCTAAATGTAAACTTGAAGTTATTGTATGAGAGCAATTCCACTGTTAGGTATATATCCAAGAGAAATTTTTTAAAATGTGTCTACACAAAGATTTATACATGAATATTCATAGAAACATTATTCATATTATCTAAAAGGTGGAAACAACCCCAACCTCCATCAACAGATGAAAGGTTAAACAAATGTTCTATATCCATACAATGGAATACTATTTAGCCATAAAAAGGAATGAAGTACTGATACATCCTACAACATGGATGAACCTTGAAAACATTATACTAAGTGGAAAAAGTCAGTCACAATAAAAACACATATTTTATATTTCCATTTTTATGAAAGATCCCCAATAGGCAAATCTATAAACATATAAACTAGATTAATGGTTTAGTGCTGGGGGCAGGGGCAGTGGGGAGCTGAAGTGTGGCAGCTATGGGGTGCAGTGTTTCTTTTTGGGCTAATGAAAATGCCCTAACATCAATTGTGGTGATGGTTGTACAACTCTGTGAGAAGACTAAAAGCCAGTGAATTATACACTTATATGAGTAAATTGTATGGTAAGTGAATTATATCTCCATTAAGCTCTTACCAAAAAAGGGAATAAAATATCTGATACACATAGCAACATACAGAATATAGAGTACATTATATAAACAAAAGAAGTAGAACCTCAAAGAGTATATACTGTGTTACTCCATTTATATAAGATTCTAGAACAAGAAAACTAATGTATAGTAACAGAAAACATTCATGGTTGCCTGTAGGGGCCAAAGATTAATTGAAAGTGGAAATGAAAAATCATTCAAAGTGATGGAAATGTTTTCTATCTCAATGGTGGTGGTGGTCAAAATATGGTATATACATTCACGAAAATTCATTGAGTTGGATATTTAGGACAGGTGCATTTCACTGTATCTAAATTTTATTTCAATAAAGAGAGACAGTATAGGAAACAGGAGAAAGAAATAGAGGAGGGACAGACAGAGAGAGTGGAGAGAGCAGATATAGGAGCTATTTATAAATTAGTATCTATAGATTTGACATATGGTAGAATATAAAGATCAGGAAGAGGAAAAGATCCAAAACAACAAAAGGTGATATTCTGCAAGAGTATCACTGACTTTAAAGCCAGATATATGTGTAAAAGATTCCTCCAAGATCTACCTGTGGGAGCCTGTAGCAATCATCTCACCTCTCAGAGACTTGGTTTATTCATCTATAAAAAACAATAATAGTGATTCCTCTTTCACAAGGTTTTTATGAGGATTAATGAAATAATACATGTAAAATACCTAGAGAGCTTGATTATTATGACTCTAGATTTCTAACTTTGCCCCTGGATTGGTCAAGCTCTGCCTCTAAAATAAGGTAAAGTTCTCAGATACAGGAAGGAGTTGTACAAGGGATACCCAAAGAAAGAAGCCAAAAAGTGAGGATGAGCAGCATCTTTCCAGAATAATGAGGGATGAACTTGGAGCCTAGGATAAACATTGCTAGATTTACTTCTAGGAACCCTCTCCTCACCCAATTCTCAAGCTGGGAGGTGGGATGCTGGTTGTATCTTTACTCTGCCAGCTCATACTCAGAGAGGCATAAACGCTCCAAACCGGTCTTCTTATTTCTGCCTAGATGGTCAGGCTAGGCCTTGCACTGGTTTTATGGCTCTGTAGGTAAAGTGGTACTCTCTCAGACAGCAATGTGACATTTCCCTGAGGTCTGCGGGGGAGCCTATATCTTTTACATCAGATCAAGAGCCTGCTTCCTTTTCTATCCATGCCCTAATGCCCAAAGGTGTGTAGAGCCCAGAGTGTGGGAGATGAGCTAATACACATTGCTCTCAACTCATGCCTGAGAAGCTCTAGGCCACCTCTGGGCCAGAGCTACCTAGCAAAAAACAATAGAGGTTGAGTCATGGCTTCTGGGTTAACTTTAAAGCACACTTGGGAATGATCATATTCAGAGACTTTGAGATGGGTGCTTGGGGATCTTAGGGGCCTTCAGGCTGGTGATTATAAGGCTGAGCATGCTCTGAGAGAAATCATTCCATTCCCAGTGTCTTAAACACGTTTCTTTCCTGTTAAGTTTCCATCTCCCTAGAAGAGCTCTGAGGTGGGGAGTCTGGATACAAGCTAAAGTGGGTGGCAGCTCCTTCCAGTCATGGCCTAAACCACTCCAGTACCAGGATTTGGCCAAGTTGTGTCCTGCCCCTGTCCAAAGAGACATCCATGTTCCCAGAAGCACTGCAGAGAAGGCTAGGGGTGGCTCTAAAATACTATGGGAAGTGGCCAGTAATTTGGAGGTCTGATAGCCTTTTTTTCACAAGTCACCTCAGGTGAGGAAAAATAACCTCAGTTATCTTGGTGGGGGCAGCAGAGGCCAATTTACAAAACACTTATCCTACACTCAGAATCCCTGGGTTAGAATCTGTTTGTGTTTGTGCATGGAGTCATATCCAGGGTCAGCTCGATCCCAGGCAGCATCACATCCCTGCAGGCCAGTATAGACCTGACTCAATGTAGGGAGTAAAGGAAGTCCAAAAAGCAAAAGTCAAAGATGAGGAAAGGCTCCAGGGCACTGGTACAGCCTTGGAAACCCAAAATGCCAAAATAAGTAAGTCCAAAGCATGGTAAGGGAAGAGGACAGATATTTGTACATAATTTAGCTCAGTTTTTACTATGTGCACAGATATCTCTCTTTCCCTAACTGACTTTTACATGGAAACAGTCTTCTCGCACTTTTCATATTCTAGGCTCAGCTCTCATAACCTAGAACTCCTGCTCAGAAATACTGCCTCAAATTATCTCGCAGATCATTCTGGCAATGGCTTTTCCCCATGTCCACCATACTGGCCTCTCTGGCCTGGAAGAACTACCTTCTTACTTTTATAGTCCATAAATTGAGGGTACCAAATTCAGGGATTCTAGGGAGAGTTTCACCATTCTCCTGGGTATACCAAAAAGGATAAGTCATTGATCATTTCTTGGGGAAGAGGGCAAGTATGGTAACCAGTGCTAGCTTGATTAGTTACTAAACTCAGAAGACGTTGGCCATCTATATTCCACAAATGAACTGAAAGCCAGAAGCACTCCTAAAAGGTCATTACTGGGGGATTCCAGAAGCAAGCTCAGACTTCAGAACAGAAAGGAATAATCTGTTAACTGACATCTCAAAGCCCAAGATAGCAACCACTCAGGAGGACACCGAGATAATAAAATAAACAGACCCACTTATGAATCTAGACCAACCTGTGAAGGTGCTGAACTTCCCTAAGGTATACCCTAGGCAAGCCTCGTGCTTTTCCTCCTAAACAGCCAGACCATGAGTCAGACTCAGACAAACCTCAAGAGATCTACTGGCTTCTTTACTAAAGGCCTAGGTATTCAGCCTCCTTTCCTTTCCTCTCTAAAGCTGTCCTTGGCATTCATCCCTTTGGGTGGGGCACAGCTGTTCTTTGGGCTGGCTAAAGACTGAGATAAAGTCATCATGGCACTCCTCCAAAAATAAATCTAATGACAATCCTCTATTGATGACCACCAAAGCAAAACAAAACAGAAGTAACAATAGCAACACATTGCTTTTACTAGATTCGGTGAATTGTTACAGTGAAATGAACATAAAATGTCAGACTCTATCTCCTAAAGTCTCCAGGTAGAGGAGACTGAGATTGAAGAGAAGACTGAGATTAGAGAGGTTGTGCTCTATCTCCTGACTCCCTTCTGAGATGACCACTAGAAGCTCTGTGAGGCTTTTTCCCTCTATATTCCTTTTTTAATGTTTATTTATTAGGGGGGAGGGGCAGAGAGAGACATAGAGAGAATCCCAAGCAGGCTCCACACTGTCAGCACAGAGCCCAAACTCACAAACCATGAGATCATGACCTGAGCCAAAATGAGGAGTTAGATGGTCAACTGACTGAGCCACCCAGGCACCCCTCCCTCTGTCTTCCTTATCTAGAGGGTGGAGATCACTTCCTCCCAACACTCTTCCCACTCACAAATACATTTCTCCCAACTCATGCCTAAGACGCCCGCTTTCTCTGCAGGGGTGATCTGTATCTCAGGATATTTGCCCCTGGACCACAAGCCTCTGCTATACACAGAAATTGTCCCCTCTGGGAATTTCTTACGAGCAGAGAACCAGACTTAATAATCTGCTAACAAATGTGTTTCAAACAACTGAACAGAATAGAAAGACAACATGAAAGAAGAAAAGGAGAATGCTTACCTTGTCCTACAAAGCATAGTTCAGGGTGGGCTAAAATGTACTGAGGACCAGGTATGAGGCACTTAAGAGCCATCATGACATTTTATCTACACAACAGACAATGAAGTAGCTACTTTTCCCATTTCACTGATAGGAGAACTGAGAGGTTCTAACCACTTGTGCTCACTAGGCTAGGATGGAAACCCAGGCCTGCCTGACTCCAAAGTCTGTGCTGTTATGACTACCAATGTCCTGCTTCCTGAAGAGGGTGGGAGCCATAGACTAGAGTCCATAAGGTCAGCTAAAAGAGGCAACTTCTAGATCATTGCACCATGTCCCAAACCTCAGGAAATGAACCATAATCTCTCCGGGGTATAGGACAGCTACAGAGCCAAAGTGCAGCATATGCCAGGGTGTGGGCCCCCACCCAGAAGCAGTGCAGGAAGAACTTGAGGGAGGGACTGAGGAAGAAGCCCAAGTCTAGGCAACCCAGGCTTTCCTTGGGTCAAAGTCTCAGGTCATGCATGGACCAGCATTCAAAGTGACTGAGACTCTACTGCTCAGTTGGTTCTGCTGCTTTAAGACCTCCACTTCTTAGGTTCCCTTCTATATCCAGCTCTGCAGTGGCAGAGAATGAGGCAGACAGTGACTTGATATTAAGCTGTGGAGGGTGGAGGCCCTCCCTTCCTTGTCCCCTGGTCCTACCTTTTACCTTTCACTAGGCAACTCCCTGTGGCAGATGAGGCAGGAAGCTGCAGAGAAACCAGCAATCTGCACCAGATCCCAGACCAGTAGCCTTTTGGCCAAGGCGTTTCCCAGCCTAGGGAGTGGCTCCAGAGAGGATCTGAAGAGCAGTGCTGAAGGGGCCCATCTGCCCACTGGCAAATGGAAAATCTACCTTTGTCTCTATAGGTAGGTCTCTTGTTGACCCATAAGAAAAGTACCTAGTGAATAAAGAAACCACTTCCCTTGTTAGGAGAAACCAATTGCACTAAAAAGAGAGTCTTCATGGGAGAAGCTCTGATCAACTCCCAACTCTGGCCCATTGAATCTTCCTTTCCCCTTAAGGTCCTAGGTCTCACTCTAACCTTACCACTGTCACTCCCTTGGTAAAACAGAACACAGAGTCTGCCAGATTGGAGCAAAGAAGACCTTGGGAAGGAGGGCATCTCACTCTCAGGACCTCCACAGAGGGCCACAGAGTAGGGCTCTGCCTCTTTCTCATCACCTGTTGTCACAGTATTTGCACAAAGAACTTCCTGAAACACTCTGGGGGAAGCATAAGGCAACACCAGAAACCCAAATAGCCCAGATTCCACAACACACATCTCTGAGCCAATAATGGCTAACTCTTCACTGGGACTCACTCATGTCTGTACTACATCCGGGCTCCAAAATGGCATAGGCCTGGCTCCTTCCCTCTCTGGATCTGGTCTGTGTTCACAGAGAGGGCGCTTCGTATCTCCAACCTCAGTGAGCAAGTGTTTGAGGGCTGGGTTCCCTCCCCAGACAATACTGCAGAAACCTGAATCCCAGACTTGTTAGAGGCCTCCTTTTCAGCCATGGTTTCCTCTCTGATTAATATATTTCTTGTGGGGAGCCTGGGTGGCTCAGGCAGTTAAGCCCGGCTCTTGGCTTTCCCTCAGGTCATGATCTCATGCTTTGTGGATTCAAGCCCTGCGTCAGGCTTCCCACTGACAGTGTGAAGCCCGCTTGGAATTCTCTCTTTCTCTCTGTCTCTCTCTGTCTCTCTGTCTTTCTCTCTCCCTCTCTCCCTCTCCCTCTCTCCTCCCCCCACTAATGCTCTCTCACACTCTCTTAAAATAAAATAAACTTAAGAAAAATAAATTTCTTTCTCAGGTGATTCTCAGAACTCCACTGTGATTGATATCATTTACTATCACACAGTTCAGGTGAAAGCAAACCCCATACATTGAGAGGCATGGCTTTGACATGTACAGCCTCCACAGTCTGACGCTTCAGTTTTAGCAGACTCTTAATATCCAGATACCAAGAGTAGCCCACATACAGTATAACAGATGGCACCTCAATTCTCTATATTGTGAAATGTGGGGACTAGCACTTAGCCCAAAATAATAACCTTTAGAACTCTTTGGATAGAGCTAAGGCAGCATATTTTTATCCTTGCTATGAGAAGCATGAGGAAATCGGTTTTGGTTTCATTTTGGCTTGTTTTTGGGTTTTTTTGTTTCTTTTTTTTAACTCTAAAGACAATTTATTTTAATTAAACCAACAGCCTTAAATTAGCTTTAGTACCAAATATTATCCCAGATTCACATGAACTTGAAAAAAACATCTGGGTTAGCTTCTGAGTTTTGGAATGCCCAATTCTTACATGTTTGAAGTCTTGCCTTCAAACTAACAAAATAGAGTTCTTACACAAATGAATTTTAATGGAGGAGGAGCCAAGATGGCAGGACAGCAGGAAGCTTTTTGTGTGTCTTATGTCCATGAAATACAGCAGACCAACACTAAACCATCCTGCATGCCTAGAAAACTGATTTGAGGATTAACACAACAATCTGCACAAACTGAACCACAGAATTCAGCAGGTACATGGCACAGAAAGGTGAACTTGGGGAGTGAGAAGCAGCAGCAGGCAGGGAGCCGCTTTTGCGGGTGGTCAGAGAACAGAGACCAGGGGGAGAATATGGAAAAAAAACCCTCCCCAAAAGCAGCTGGAGAGAAAGTGGAAAATTAGAAACAGCCACAGGGACTAAACTAAAAAGGAAGAAAGGAGAAAGGAGAGGGTTTAAGTTCCATTAAGACTGTAAACAAGGAGAGCACAGAGTCTGCAACTCCGCAGCTCAATACCTGGTGGCACTCTGGTAGGAAGGGCAAATCCCCAGAAGCAGAGTAGGGTCCGGGAGGTTCTTGGGCCACATGGGAAAAAGTGGTTCCGTTGCTGGAAGGACATTTGGTAGAAACTGTTGAGGCCACCTGGTCCCAGCAGACCCCAGAGAACAGCCACATTCGCTGGTACTGGAACAAGGTCTGACTGGTGTCAGATGTGTGTTGTGATTTTCCATAATCCCTGAAATGCTGCTGCTACACTATCTCATGAACTTTTTCTGGGGTGGGCTGGCACCTGGCCACAGTCTCGGGGCACCGGCAGCGGCAGGATCCAGCAAGTGTTCCTGGGTGCAGCCAACATTTGGTCATTGCTTGGTGAGACTCTCCTGCAGAGGGGTTGGAACAGGCCAAAGCCACAGTCCTTCAGAAGTAAGGGGCTGGGGAAAACAGCCGCATCTGAGACAAAACTCAGGAGAGAGGTACTGCCTGGGGCTTGGTCACAGACAGGAAAACGCGGGGAGTGGACAAAAGCTGAAGACAGAGGACGGGTGTGTGATTGCTGACAAGGAAGAACAGAGTTCCTATACTAGAGACTGGGTAGCTGGGTGTCGCCATTTTCACCACTCCCGCGCATGCGAAGACGCCTACAAGCGCCTAAGCAGCGCCATCTAGTGGAGAACGAAGCCATTACACTAAGCCCCACCCAACTGAACCAACCTCGCTCTTCAAGAAGACAAGTCTTACCACCTGCTTAGTTCATGGACTATAAAGCGCTCCACAGTCTGACTTCTAGGGGGAAACGGAGTAATTTCAGTACTATTTCAATCTGTTACCAGGTCCATCTATTCAATTTTCTTTCTTTTTTTTTTCTCTTTTTCACTTCTTTTCTTTTTCTTGAATACAAAAGGAAAATATTCATTTTATTTTCAATTTTTCTTAAAAATATCTTTCTTTACTTTTTTATTATATTTTTACTTTTGTGTAAATTTTTTCAAATTCTATTTTACTTCCATCATTTTATTTTAGTCTACTTCAGTGTATACACTTTTTCAAATTTTCAAACAATTTCCTTTTTTTCTTTTTCTTTTTTCTCTTTTTCATTTCTTTTCTTTTTCTAGAATAGAGAAAGATAAAAACTTCATTTTTATTTTCAATTTCTATTAAAATTATTTTTCGTTATTTTTCTTACTACGTTTTTTACTTTTATGCAATTTTTTTCAAATTCTATTTTACTTCCATCATTTTATTTTAGTCCACTATGGTGTATTGACTTTTTCAATTTTTCAAACGATTTCCTTTTTTTTCTTTTGTCTCCTTTTTCCTTCTTTTCTTTTTGTTGAATACAGAAAGAGAAAAAATTCATTTTTACTTTTAATTTTTATTAACAATATTTTTCTTTAATTTTTTTCTACTATACTCTTTACTTTTGTGTAAATTTTTTCAAATTCTATTTTACTCCCATCATTTCATTTTAGTCTACTTCAGTGTATTTATTTTTTCAAATTCTCAAACGATTTCCTCTTTTTTTCCCTTTTTTCTCTAATCTATCAAACCACTTTCAACACCCAGACAAAAACACACCTAGAATCTAGCATCACCTATTCTATTTGTGTGTGTGTGTGTGTGTTTAATTTTTAATATTTTTTAATCTTAATTTTTTTAATTTCAATTTTTCTACCTCATTAATCCATTTTCTCCATTGAAAATGACTAAATGAAGGCATTAACCCCAAAAGAAAGAGCATGAAGAAACGACAACCAGGGATTTAACCAACACAGATACAAGCAAGATGTCTGAACCAGAATTTAGAGTCATGATAATAAGAATACTAACTGGAGTTGAAAATAGATTAGAATCCCTCTCTGTGGAGATAAAAGAAGTAAAAACTAGTCAGGATGAAATAAAAATGCTATAACTGAGCTGCAATCATGGATGGATGCTGCGGTGGCAAGGATGGATGAGGCAGAACAGAGAACCAGTGATATAGAGGACAAACTTATGGAGAATAATGAAGCAGAAAAAAAGAGGGAGATTAAGGCAAAAGAGCACAATTTAAGAATTAGAGAAATCAGTGACTCATTAAAAAGGAACAATATCAGAATCACAAGGGTCCCAGAAGAGGAAGAGAGAGAATTAGGGGTAGAAGGGTTATGTGAGAAAATCATAGTGGAAAGACATAGACATCAAAATCCAGGAAGCACAGAGGACCCCCATTAGATTCTACAAAAACCGACCATCAACAAGGCATATCATAGTCAAATTCACAAAATACTCAGGCAAGGAGAGAATCATGAAATCAGCAAGGGAAAAAAAAGTCCCTAACACACAAGGGAAGACAGATCAGGTTTTCAGCAGACCTATCCACAGAAACTTGGCAGGCCAGAAAGGAGTGGTGGGATATATTCAATGTGCTGAATCAGAAAAATATGCAGCTAAGAATTATTTACCCAGCATGGCTATCATTCAAAATGGAAGGAGAAATAAAAAAGTTTCCCAGAAAAACAAAAATTAAAGGAGTTTGTGTCCACTAAACCAGCACTGCAAGAAATTTTAAGGGGGATTCTCTGAGGGGAGAAAAGATGAAAATATAAATACATACATACATACATACACACATACATACATACATACCAAAAGCAATAAAGATTAGAAGGGACCAGAGAACACCACCAGAAATTCCAACTCTACAAGCATCATAATGGCAATAAATTCATATCTTTCAGTACTCACTCTAAACGTCAATGGACTCAATGCTCCAATCAAAAGACATAGGCTAACAGAATGGATAAGAAAACCAGATCCATCTATATGCTGTTTACAAGAGACCCACTTTAGACCTAAAGACACCTTCAGATTGAAAATAAGGGGATGGAGATGCTAGTGGTCAACAAAAGAAAGCCAGAGTAGCCATACTTATATCAGACAATCTAGACTTTAAAATAAAGACTGTATCAAGAGATGCAGAAGGGCATTATATCATAATCAAGGGTCTATCCACCAAGAAGACCTAACAATGGTAAACATTTATGCGCCAAATGTGAGAGCACCCAAATATATAAATCAATTAATCATAAACATAAAGAAGCTCATGAATAGTAATACCATAATAGTAGGAGACTTCAACACCCCACTCACAGCAATGGACAGATCATCTCATCAAAAAATCGACAAGGAAACAATGGCTTTGAGTGAGACACTGGACCAGATGGACTTAGATATATTTAGAACATTTCATCCTAAAGCAGCAGAATATACATTCTTCTCCAGTGCACATGGAACGTTCTCCAGAATAGACCATATACTGGAACACAAATCAGCCATAAGCAAGCACAAAAAGATCAAGATCATGCCGTGCTTGTTTTCAGACCACAACTCTATGAAACTCAAAATCAACCACAAGAAAAAATTTGGAAAGGTAACAAATACCTGGAGACTGAAGAACATCCTACTAAAGAATGAATGGGCTAACCAAGCAGTTAAAGAGGAAATTAAAAAGTATATGGAAGTCAATGAAAATGACAACACCACAACCCAAAACCTCTGAGATGCAGCAAAGGGGGTCATAAGAGGAAAGTATATAGCAATCCAGGCATTCCAAAGAAGGAAGAAAGATCTCAGATAGACAACCTACTCTTACACCTTAAGGTGCTGGAAAAAGAACAGCAAATAAAACCCCAAACCAGCAGAAGACAGGAAATAATAAAAATTAGAGCAGAAATCAATGTTATCAAAAAAAAAAAAAAAACAGTAGAACAGATCAATGAAACCAGAAGCTGGTTCTTTGAAGAATTAACAAAATTGATAAACCACTAGTCAGTTTGATCAAAAAGAAAGAGGAAAGGACCCAAATAAATAAAATCAAGAATGAAAGAGGAGAGATCACAACCAACACAGCAGAAATAAAAACAATAACAAGAGAATATTATGAGCAATTATATGCCAATAAAATGGGCAATCTGGAAGAAATGGACAAATTCCTAGAAACATATACACAACCAAAACTGGAACAGGAAGAGATAGAAAATTTGAACAGACCCATAATCAGTAAAGAAATCAAACTAGTAATCAAAAATCTCCCAAAAAACAAGATTCCAGAGCCAGGCGGCTTTCCAGGGGAATTCTACCAAATATTTAAGGAAGAGTTCACACCTATTCTCTTGAAACTGTTCCAAAACATAGAAATGGAAAGAAAACTTCCAAACTCTTTCTATGAAGCCAGCATTACCTTGATTCCAAAACCAGACAGAGACCCCACTAAAAAGGAAACCCCACTAAAAAGGAGAACTATAGACCAATTTCCCTGATGAACATGGATGCAAAAATCCTTAACAAGATATTAGCCAACCAGATAGAACAATACATTAAAAAAATTATTCACCACAACCAAGTAGGATTTATATCTGGGAGGCAGGCCTGGTTCAATATCCTCAAAACAATTAACATGATTCATCACATCAATAAAAGAAAGGACAAGAACCATATGATCCTCTCAATAGATGCAGAGAAAGCATTTGACAAAATACAACATAATTTCTTGATAAAAAAGAATCTTTAAGAAAGTAGGGATAGAAGGATCATACCTTGAGATCATAAAAGCCATGTAGGAAAGACCCAATGCTAATACCATCCTCAATGGGGAAAATCTGAGAGCTTTGCCCCTAAGGTCAGAAACATGACAGAGATTTCCACTCTTGCCACTGTTATTCAACATAGTATTGGAGGTCTTAGCCTCAGCAATCAGACAACACAAAGAAATAACAAGCATCCAAATCGGCCAGGAGCAGATCAAACTTTCACTCTTCACAGATGACGTGATACTCTGTATGGAAAACCCAAAAGATTCCACCAAAAAACTTCTAGAACTGACCCATAAATTCAGCAAAGTTGCAGGATATAAAATCAACGCACAGAAATCGGTTTCATTCCTATACACCAATAATGAAGCAACAGAAAGAGAAATCAAGGAATCAATCCCATTTACAGTTGCACCAAAAACCATAAAATACCTAGGAATAAATCTAGCCAAAGAGGTGAAAAATGTATGCACTGAAAACTATAGAAAGCTTATGAAAGAAATTGAAGAAGACACAATAAAAATGGAAAAAAAAGTCCATGCTCCTGTATAGGAAGAACAAATATTGCTAAAATGTCAATAGTACCCAAAGCAATCTACATATTCAACGTAATCCCTATCAAAGTAACACCAGCATTCTTCACAGAGCTAGAACAAATAATCCTAAAATTTGTATGGAAACAGAAAAGACCCCGAATAGCCAAAGCAATCTTGAAAAAGAAAACCAAAGCAGGAGCATCACAATCCCGGACTTCAAGCTATACTACAAAGCTGTAATCATCAAGACAGTATGGTACTGGCACAAGAGCAGACACTGAGATCAATGGAACAGAATAGAGAACCCAGAAATGGACCCACCAACGTATGGCCAACTAATCATTCACAAAGCAGGAAAGAATATCCAATGGAATAAAGACAGTCTCTTCAGCAAGTGGTGCTGGGAAAACTGGACAGCAACATGCAGTAGAATGAACCTGGACCACTTTCTTACACCATACACAAAAATAAACTCAAAATGAACTCAAAATGGATGAAATACCTAAATGTGAGACAAGCAGCCATCAAAATCCTCGAGGAGAAAGCAGGCAAAAACCCCTTTGATTCTTGGCTGCAGCAACTTCTCACTCAACACATCTCCAGAGTCAAGGGCAACAAAAGCAAAAATGAACTACTGGGACCTCATCAAAATAAAAAGCTTCTGCACAGCAAAGGAAACAATCAGCAACACTAAAAGGCAACAGACAGAATGGGAGAAGATATTTGAAAACGACATATCAGATAAAGGGTTAGTATCCAAAATCTATAAAGAACTTAGCAAATTCAACACCCAAAAAACAAATAACCCAGTGAAGAAATGGGCAAAAGACATGAATAGACACTTCTCCAAAGAAGACATCCAGATGGCCAACCGACACATGAAAAAATGCTCAACTTCACTCATCATCAGGGAAATACAAATCAAAACCACAATGAGATACCACCTCACACCTGTTAGAATGGCTAACATTAACAACTCATGCAACGACAGATGTTGGCAAGGATGCAGAGAAAGAGGATCTCTTTTGCATTGTTGGTGGGAATGCAAGCTGGTGCAGCCACTCTGGAAAACAGTATGGAGGTTCGTCAAGAAACTAAAAATAGAACTACCCTACAACCCAGCAATTCACCGCTAGGCATTTATGCAAGGGATACAGGTGTGCTGTTTCAAAAGGACACATGCACCCCATGTTTATAGCAGCACTATCAACAATAGCCAAAGTATGGAAAGAGCCCAAATGTCCATCAATGGATGAATGGATAAAGAAGATGTGGTATACATATATAATGGAGTATTACTCGGCAATCAGAAAGAATGAAGTCTTGCCATTCACAACTACATGGATGGAACTAGAGGGCATTATGCTAAGCAAAATTAGTCAGAGAAGGACAAATATCATATAACATCACTCATATGAGGACTTTAAGATACAAAACAGATGAACATAAGGGAAGGGAAGCAAAAATAATAAAAAACAGGGAGGGGGACAAAAACATAAGAGACTCTTAAATATGGGAAACAAACAGAGGGTTACTGGAGGGGTTGTGGGAGGGGGAATTGGCTAAATGTGTAAGGAGCGTTAAGGAATCTACTCCTGAAATCATTGTTGCACTATATGTTAACTAACTTCGATGTAAATTAAAAAATAAATAAAATAGGGCCCTCTATCTCTCTGCCCTATTTGCCAACTCATCCACCACTGACAAATAATCAAGCAAGCTGCAAATGCTATCTGATGCTCAAATCTAAGTAATTACCCATAATCACTAACGCTGTTCTAAGGTGAGCATGAACTCTTGTATTCAAATTCTGCTTTAGCCACTTGCTAGCTGTGTGGCTTTAGATAAGTGCCTTAATCTGTCTGTCCCTCGCTTTCTTCATCTGGAAGATGGAGAAAATAACATTTCGTACCTCAGAATTGTTGCATAGACAATTAATGGACTTAACATATGTCAATGCTTAGAACAGTACCTGGTACATACTAAGCACTATGTAAGCATTTTTATTGTTATTGATTCTCTCTCCCATCCCCCAACTTAATCACTTGACACCACCCTGCTTGCTATAATCTTCTTGGCTCTAAACCCTAACTTGAATGACTACTTCTGATCCTTCCACTCTGGGGGCTCTTTCCTGGGTCTCTTTACCTCTAGACCAATTAAGCCTAGGTCCTTCAGCTGTTCCTCATATGATATGGCTTCAGGTGCACCAGCCTAGTGACCCACCTTTGGACACTTTGTACTTAGCCAATGTATCCCTGTTTAAATGGGTTGTCCAGAATGGAGCACAGAGCTCTAGGTAGGATATGACAAGTATAGAGAAGGGCAGAACCATCTTTTCTCTTGTTCTACTTCTATACTTCTGTTAATGCAGCCTAAAATCTAATTATCTCTTTTGGCAGCATCATCACTCAGTTGGCTTGTATTGACTTTGCAATCAAATCAAGGTCTTTTTCACATGTGCTGTTGTTAAACCAGGCAGTTCTCTTCTATCCTGTGCTAGAGGAACAAACCAGCTGTAGTTGCTGAGAGGAAGTCAAGTGTAGCAGTCAACACCCGGTATATTGGTGGTTTAGTATAAAGGAAAAGTAGTCCAGGCAAGCAGTTGGTGGTTGGGGTTCATGGTAGATGCTACCAGTTGTTTGCCCTATAAGGATTTCCTTCTTCCTTACTCACAGAATCCCAAGTTTGCTCAGAGCATTAGTGTGCCCAGCTAAAAGTAGTGGACTTTCTGGCTTCCTTTGCAGCTGGGAGTGTCTATATGACACAGTTCTAGTCAAAGAGATGTAGGTAGATGTCACTGGGGAGAGTGTTCATTCTGAACAAAAAGCCAAAGCCTCTCTAGAATGTTTTTTGTCCTTAGCCTTCTTTCCCTGTGGCTCTTTCCCCTTCTTCCTGTCTATAATACAGACATGAGACCCAGAGCTATAGCATGTGTCTTGTGACCATGAGACAAAAAACAAGCCTATCCTAAGGACAGTGGAGATGAGAAGCCAGGGCCTTGATGGCATTGTTGAACTGCCATACCAGCCTAGACCATGTATTCAGGGAATTTTTGTTGCATAAGACAAATAAACTATCTTAAATAGCCATTAATGTAGAGTTGTCTATTATCTGCAGCGAAAAGCACACCTAACTGACATAGTGTTACAATATTGGAAAGCTTGGGATCCAAATGGAGGGCTAACATGAATACAAGAACTTAGACATTTAGAAATAAAAGTGGGCAGTTGGGGCCAGAGGAGTCCATCAGTAGGCCATCAGGTCTTAGCCACTGAATGGGGGCTTGGGGTCAGGACCTTCTCCCTCGATGGTGGACTAAAAGAACATACTGGGCCTAGGACTTGATAGGGAACTGGTGGTCAGGCAGGGTCTCTGACTGGGGTACTCAGACACAGGACATGAGACAGAAGGCCAGGGATCAGAACTGCACAATGAGACAGAGGCTCCGTGGAAACTTGAGACTCAGATTGGTGGCAAAAGGGCTACTTGATACAAGATGAGGTTACTTCAATCCTTCCTGTCTTAAGACAGGTGTAACCTGCAGGTCAGAGGAAAAGTACTCCAACTATAAAGGGAGAAGGGGGAAAGAGGATGGGATCCAGGCAGAGCCTGACAAGTTTTAGTTCAAGCTGTACTTTAGCCATCCTGGCACTCTTCTTATAGGTTATTAGATTTAGCTTTAATTACGAGTCCTTGTTTGCATCTTCTTCCCATGAACTTTTAAGATCTGAGCTTAACAGAAAATTCTCTGTGTAACCATATTTGTCTCTTTAAGTGGCTGTCACTTTTTCTTCTTTCTAATTGTCAGAATTTCACTGTGGAAAACCTTCCCTTCCTTCTTCTACTCCAAGTTGTCTTCCCTCTACCAGGTTTGGGGACACTGTATCACTCTTCCTGGGCAGTCTGGGTCCCATCAGAAGTGACCCACCCTTATCCTCTGGCTCTGCTAACCTGGAGCAGGTGGAGAAAAAGGACTGGGAGGAGGAATGCTAGCCAGGGCTCACCAGTTCTGGGGAGCAGCAGTCCCCCTCCACACCTGGCTTTTCTACTCCAGGGGCCTGATTAGAAGCCAATGCCTTCCCTTCCACAATCCCAATTTCTTGTGTCATCCAGAGGGAGAAAATGAGAGCTTCCTCTGACCGCTGGTATGCTACTACTTCTCCTTTGTGTGCAGCAGGTACTGTGTAGGTAAGTTATTGTTACATTGTGCTCCTGTGATAATGGACCTTTGTGAGACACTTTAGGCCCTGTGTGCGCTGGGAGAGGGTGGGAGTCTTGCCTGAGTGACTTCTCACAGAAAGCTCCAGAGGTGCTCAGAGCTGATAGCCTAAGCCTGGCAAGCTGCTCTTTCATTGGCATTCAAGGGTGTCAATCACTGTGACCCTGCCAATCAGCTCGGAACCAGGCATCTGTAAGCTATTAGCCTTCTTTGTTAAACAGAACGCTGAACCCTCCAAGGACTAAACAAAGAATGGCTCTGGAAAGACAGTTCTTAGGGAGGCAGGGGTAGTCGTGCCCATGGCACTAACTCAAACCCTTTGGTTTCATCTTCCTTCAGGCCCTACTTTCGTCCTTATATCTAGGCCAGTCCTAGGTCCTTTAATTTCTGTCATTTCCCTCCTATGTGTATTTCTTTTTTACTCCTACTGCTGGTGTCTTTGTTTAGCCCTTAATACCTCTCATCTGAACCATTAACCAGTCTGCTAACCAGTTTACCTGTCTCAAGTCTCCCCTTGCCCCAACCCAATGTCTATCCTACAGCCAAATGAATCTTCTAAAAATACAAATCTTACTGTGTCACCTCCTGCTGAAAACCTTTCAGCCTCTTCTGTGGCTCTTAGTACCCTTGGGATAAAGTCCAAACTACTTAGCATGGCACCCAGGGCTCTTCATGATTTGTCTCCTGCCAAATCCTCCGCCTCGTTTTTGGCAGTGCTCCCATTTCACACCTATTCACAATGAACTACTTTGCAGATTTCTGAACATGCCATTCTTGGCTTTGCTCCTGGGCCTTTACACATGACATTCCCTCTGCCTGGGACATATTTCACACACCACTTTCTCTCCTATCTGTCCAGCCAATTCCTACTCATCTCTTAAGACTTCAACTAAACTCCTTCAGCCCAAGACACATATTTTACTCATGCCCATATCTCTGATGCCTAGTACAGCATCTGTAACATAACAGATCCTCAAAAGATGTTTGCCAAATGAATGAATGAATGAATGGCCTCAACTCATATGCCCATGTGCAAAGTTGTCTCTGAGGGAAGTTGACAGAGTGAATCATTCCTTTCCCTTATGGGAGGGAAACTTCTCCTTCCTCCCACTCATATTTATCTTTATTGCACTCAGTTGCAATTTCTTCTTTAAAATGTCTGTATCCCAGGACACCTGGGTGCTCAGTCAGTTAAGCGTCTGACTCTTAATTTCAGCTCAAGTCATGATCTCATGGTTGGTGTGTTTGAGCCCCACATTGGGCTCCGAGCTGGCAGTGCAGAGCCTGCTTGGGATATTCTCTCTCTCTTTCAAAATAAATAAACTTTAAAAAAAACTAACTAAATAAAATGTCTGCATCTCTAATTCAACTGTGAGAGCATCTCAAGGATGGGGACATGTCTGATCCACTTCAGTCTCCTGCCTAGTCCCCAACATAGTACTTGGAACATTATGAATGAATAGGCTTCCCAAATGCCTGACAGTTTTGTCCTTTGTCTCATATGTCTCTATTCCCTTCCTCACAAGCTCTCACCACCAATACAGCCAAACTGTCACACTATGGCTTCACAACCATACAGGGTCCCTTCTCATCCCTGAAACAGTCCTCTTAAATGGAATGCCCTTCCCACCCACCCAAATCCTGCTACTTCTTTAGAACAAGCTCAAATTTTCACTCTTCTGGAAACCTTTCATGCATCCACCCCAGCCCACCCTGAGTAGTGCTAATGATTCCCACCTATCTCATTTAGCCCTTGGCATCTCCTCATGTTACTCAGGAGAAAACCAAGACTCAGAGAAAGAAAAGATTCTCTCAAGGACACACCTCATGTTCAGTGGTAGAACTATTACTTGAACCCAAGTCTCCAGTCCATGAATCCCTCCACTAACCAACATATATTCTTTGTTTCCTCATATAGACTGTAATTTCCTTTAAGGTAGGACTGTGTCTTCCACTCCTTCATATTTCCAGGGCTTTACTTGAGTGTTAAGAGAGCTCTCGAGCCAGACTGCCTGGGTTTCTGTCTTGGCTTCATCAGTTACTAACTATGTGGCCTTAGGCAACTTACCCTCTCTAAACTTCAGCTTCCCCCATAGGTAAATGAAGATAACAGTAGTGCCTATCTTATTAAGATTGTTGTGAAGATTAAATGAAATAATGCATCTAAGGTACCTTGAGCAGTGACCTAGCACCTAGTATACGCTCAATAAAGACAATTTTCTTTATTGTTGTTATTCTTTATATTAACACAAATTTACTGGCAATGGCTGATTAAAATTTTGAATGGGGGAGTTACTGGGAGTGGAAGGTTGTGAGAAAAGGAAGTAGACAATAGGACCAGTCTGTGATTTGGTGGAATCCAAACAAGGTTAGTGGCGCGGCAGGACGTTTGTACGTCTGAGTTCCTAGTGCCATGTGACTCTGTGAGGGCCCCAAGCACATGGTTCCATCCGGGAGGCGCAGCTTCCCTAACTCTCTCTCAGCTTTTCTCAGCAGCCTGTAGGGGGAGTCAGGAAGCTAGGAAGGGGGAGAGGCTGCTGTAAATCTTAGTAAGGGCAGAAACGACACCCTATCTCTACTACCCATCTTAGCCCACCGTCTTGCCCCCTCCAGGGCGCTCTCCCAGACCTGTCCTCTGCGGCGGCAGAGCTGGGAGCTGTCCTTCAGCACCAGGGGCCGCCTCGGGCAGGGAGTTAGGGACAAGGGACTGGTTCTATCCGCAGCCGGCTCCAGCATCGCCTAGTCACGGGGACGGGGGAGGCGACCCAGGAAGGCAGCGAGACGCAAAGGAGAAGCCTCTAGCCTCCTGCCACCAAGAATCACCCTCAGAAGTCCCCTAGCCCTCGGGGGTTGGGGGGGTGGGGGTGTGTGGCGGAGAGTGAGCAGCCGCCCTGGGGAGGGAGGCTGGCGCCCAGGTGGGCGGGGGAGGGAGAGCGCCGGGGCCTGGGACTCAGCGTGTGGCGTGTGCACGCGGGGAGCGGGCGGATGAACGGAGGCGCTGAAGTGAATGGAGTTGGGGGTGGACTGGAAACATCCCCAAACAGCACAGGCTGCGGCTGGCGGGGGCTGGGGGGGGGGGGCGGTGAGTCCTGAGGCGCAGGCGCAGTCGGGGCCCCAGTCCCGCTCCCTCCTCCTCTCAGTGCCTCTTTCTCCGCCCCGCTCCCCCCCCAAATACACTCGCACTCGGGCTCTCAAGGTGTTCTCCGCACAGCGGAAGATGGCGACAGACTGAGGGGGCATGGCCAGCGGGAGCCACGGGGCCGTGCCGCTTGGCGGCCGCCACATAGGTGCTAACGGGAGACGGAAGCGAGAGGCGCACTAAGTGAAGCCCCGTGTCGGCGTCCGGCGCCTGTGGCGCCGCCAGGAGCCAGGTGGCCCGCCCGAGCCGGAACTCTGGGAGCAGCAGGCGCGGAGCCGGAGCGGAGCCGGCCCGGGACCGGCCTGGGCGAACGGCCAGAGCGCGAGCGAAGCCCGAAGGGCCGGGCAGTGGGCCGGCCGGCGGGCCTAGGAGGGCGCAAGCGAGGCAGGGAGCGGCGCGGAGCAGGCAGCAGGCGGGCGGGCGGACGAGCGGGCGGGAGCGGCGCGGCGCGGGGCGAGCGAGCGGAGCGCGGTGGCCGGGCCCGCACGGCGGCGCTGAGGGGCGCAGAGCTGCGCTGAGCCGAGACGGCCAGAACAGAGTGCGAGCCGGGCGGCCGCCGGCGCGGAGTGGAGTGGCGCGGAGCGGAGTGGCGCGGAGCCGAGGGCAGCTGAGGGGCCCGACACTATGAGGAGTGCGGCGCCGCCGCCGCAGCCGCCACCGCCCCAGTGCCCCGCACCGCCCCCCGCCGGGACACCGGGCAGTGCCTAGCGGGCCGGGCGGCGGCGCCCAGACTGCGAGCGAGGGAGCGCGGGAGGAGCGCGGGGACGGAACGAGAACACCCCGCGACTCTGGCCTTGAGCGGGGCCCCGGGCCGGCTGGCCTGCTTCACCATGCAACCCCCGAGGTAGAGCCTGGACGGCGCCAAGGAGCGCGAAGCGGCGCGCAGCCCGCTCTCCCGCCAGTGACGGCCGTCCGGCCTCGCGCCTACCTGATCTCTCCAGCCCGGACCCCCCTGAAATATGTTCAGGGGCGCTTGGATGTGGCCCGGGAAAGACGCCGCCGCGCTGACTATCTGCTGCTGCTGCTGCTGCTGGGCTCCCAGGCCAAGCGACAAACCTTGCGCTGACTCTGAGCGGGCGCAGCGATGGCGACTGTCCCTGGCGTCCCTGCTCTTCTTCACCGTGCTGCTCGCTGACCATCTGTGGCTGTGCGCGGGGGCCCGGCCCCGGGCCAGGGAGCTGAGCAGCGCCATGCGGCCGCCCTGGGGGACCGGCCGGGAGCGGCAGCCGATGCCTCCTCGCGCGGTGCTGCCCCTGCGGCCGCCGCCGCCCGGCGAGCCCAGCGCATCCCCGGGCACCTGCGGCCCCCAATACAGCAACCTGACCAAAGCTGCCCCCGCTGCCGGTCCCAGGCCGGACTGCGGTGGCGTCCCAGAGCCCACGGGGCTGGACGCAGCTTGCACCAAATTGCAATCTTTGCAGAGACTTTTTGAACCGACTACTCCAGCCCCCCCACTGCGGCCCCCTGACTCCCCTTCCCGTGCCCCGGCCGAGTTCCCCTCCGCCAAAAAAAACTTGCTCAAAGGCCACTTTCGGAACTTCACTCTCTCCTTTTGCGACACCTACACGGTCTGGGACTTGCTGCTGGGCATGGACCGCCCCGACAGCCTGGACTGCAGCCTGGACACCCTGCTGGGGGACCTTCTGGCCGTGGTGGCCAGCCCGGGCTCCGGGGCCTGGGAGGTGTGTAGCAACTGTATAGAGGCGTACCAGCGGCTCGACCGACATGCTCAGGAAAAATATGACGAGTTCGACCTCGTGCTGCATAAATACTTACAGGCAGAAGAGTACTCAATCCGGTCCTGCACGAAAGGCTGTAAGGTAGGGACTGGCGTCCGCGGGCACACCACCTACCTCGGCGGCGGGAGCGGTGGCGGTGGGACCCGGAGAAAAAAGGAGGTCTCCGCCTTCACCTCCTCCCATCACCCCCACCGTTCACAGTAGAGCACTAAGAATGGTACCTTGGGACCCTCCCCAGAGAAGGGGCCTCAGGGATTCAGGTCAGTTAACCACCTGGCCAACTTCTATTAATTCCGGGTTTGGGCACCTTCGGACTGGGGCTTCCTGGTGCCCCGCCCCCGAATGAGGAGGGAGGGGTCACGGACAAAGGGGTGGAAAGAGGGATCTGGCTCCCCAGTCTCCATTCTCAGCCAGTGGTGTCCCCTTCCTTTCCTTGGCTGGAATTGAATGTCCTGGGACTGACTGGTGCAGGGGGAAGGCCAAAGGTGGAAGGAGAAATATTTGCCAACCTAAACCTCACCCTCTGGCCCCTGCCAATGGGTGAGAGGAGAGGCATTCCTGCTGGTGGGGCACCAGGCTCTTATTGACCTTATATGACCTGAGGTGGAGCCCAGGGTTGCCTGTCTTGTCCCAAGGAGGGAACCTGCCAGCTCCTTGTCCCTGATAAAAGGAGTTGGGAACAGGGCACAGCAGCTTGTGGGAAGGCCACTGGAGGCTGGTGCATTACAAAACTCCCAGTGCCTTCCCAATAAACTGGGGTAGCAGTGGAGGGGAAGCTGGCTGTCTGGCTGCTAGGAACAGGCATCCAGAGGAGAGGGGAGGCCGCAGCAGAATGGGCCTGCCTAGGGCAGAGCTGGGGATGGAGAAACTTCTTGACCCTCAGCAGGGTCATTCTGGACAAGAGGTGCATGGCGGCTGTAAGCATTTGGGATGTGGTGCTACTGCCCTGTTTGCTCAGCCTGGCCAGGTGGCCTGCCTTGGGGAGAGAAGAGAGCAGCAAGGTCAAAGGGTCAAGTGAGGAGGAGACCAGGTGGGGTGGTGGCCTCACTCATCCTGGAGCTAGGGGCCGAGAGCTGGAGAGGGAGACAGTGACTCCTATCCTCACTTGTCTCCCTCTGAGGCCTTGGGGAGGGGCAGAAAGTGCCCCCTTTCCATGAAATGTGACCCCCGTGGACTTCTTCAGGGTTCCATGCTCTTCGTGAGCTTCTTAAGGATTGGGCAGGGGATTGGGGAGAAAAGGGGCAGCTCCTTGCTCCTGACTTCACTTTCTCCTCCTTTTTCCTGTTCTCGTAACCTAGCAGTCTCCCTCCCGCCTCCCTCTGCCTCAGCTGACTCACTGCCTCACTCACACTACCAAATGAGGTATTCCACTTCTTAAAGGTGTACAGACAGACAGACAAACACACACTGCCATACACCACCACCACCACCACACCAGGCAAAGTCATACAGAGATATAGAGAGATTGTCGCACCCACAAACAGTGCCATAGAAGCAGACACTGTGTCCCCCACAAGCGTGTCTCCCCACGATGTCAGAGACACACAGGCAGAAGAACTGTCACATGAAGAAGGACACGTTTTGTCATGTAGACAGACACACACCCTCGATGTCAGTAACAGATATACACTCGGTGAGAGCAGAGGGATGTGGTCCACTAGCAGACAGAATAAAGGATGTCTATCTTTGTGGCCCTCCCTCCAATCCCATGGCCCCAATCATTTTTCTTCTCTTCTGTCACCAGGATGCCTGAGAGACCACACCACAACTTTCCCATGGGTTTATTTTTCCCATATTATAGTTGCCTTCAAGCTCTGTCTGATGCCACACTAAATAATGATCCCTCATATTACTTATTTTTACCAAGCAGTTTGATGTAGGAGAAAGGATGTCTTGGATTCAGGAGGCCTTATCACCTCCACCACTTGTTAGCAGTGTGACCTTGGGCACGTCACTTCACTTGTCTAAGCTTCCATTTCCTCATGTGTAAAACGGGGACCCTAATCCTCCCTCTGCCTACATCCTCAGTCTTTTGTGAGATTTAAGTGGGAAGAGATAGCTGATAGTGTTTTGTAATAATAATGTAACATCTGACATTGATGTTGTGCTTAGGGTTTTACCCTCTCGCATATATTATGAGATCACAACTGCCCAGGGAGGATGGCAATACCAGCACCATTATCCCCATTTCACAGATGAGGAAACTGAGGTGCAGGGGGAATCCAGCAGTTTGTGTGAGGTCACTTAGCTGATGCGTAGGAGTGCCAGGCCTCCAACCTGCATGTTCTGCAGAGAAGCACAGGCATGCTTTTGCCCTAGCCTCCCATCAGGTTCCCCTTGGCTGGGGCCCTCCCTGCTCTCCTTTGTCTCCTTGTCACTGTCACTCTCTTGCTCTCCCTCTCAAATGAACTCTGCCTGCTCTCCTGCTGCCAGCTGTGCTGGGAGAAGGGCAGTGCCAGCTTTCTCCTAGTCTTTCCCCCTCGTCTTCAGCGCTGTCTCCCTCAGCTGAGGTCTAGGCCCCCAGGACTCTGGGTTGCAGCTGCATTATGGGCACTGAGGGAGAAGGCAGACCTGCTCTGCTCCTACCTGCAGCCCCTCTCTCTTCACCCCACCATTCCACCTCTATCCCAGTCCTTTTTGCCAATTCCCAAGCCTGCCCCTAGGCTCCAAGCCCTCCTGTCCAGCCCCTGCCCCAAAGGGGATCCTTTGGAGATGATGCCCCATCCTCAAAGCTTCTCCTGGGTAGAGAGCCTGTAGCCCAGGCCAGGGTGAGGAGGCTTCCTCTACTTCTGGAAACCAAGCTTGGAACCCCTGGTCCAGGGCCAGGTAACCGCCCCATTCCTGGGGCCCTGTCCTGAGTGTCTCAGTCAGATCTTTCCGGGGCAGCCCCAGAAACCCTGTTCTCTTTTTTGGCAACATTCTGCCCTGTTTTGGGCCATACAGGCCCCCACGAATCATACCTGTCCTCACTGCTGCCTGTGACACCTCCCAATTTAGTACCAGCTGCAACATTTCCTTAAGGTGCGACTGACTTCCTCTCGCACAGCAGGGGATGTTAACTTAGGCAGGCCGCTGCCCACCCCCACCCTGACCTCTCCCAACCCCAGGCCAGTGCTCCACCCCTCCCTCATTTCCTTGTGCACACACCCTCATTCTAAGCTCTTAGCTCCTCCTCCCCTTGGCCCTCACTCCCAGCCCTTCCCGTGGTTACTGGACAGCCACCTCACTCCCCCATAGTTCTCCCCCGTCCCAACCCTGCCGGGCCGCTGCCTGCTGCTGATTGCCTTTTCCCCCACCTCTGCCCCTTTCCTACTCAAAATTCAGGATGTTGCGACTACGGGGAGTGGTGGAAATGAAAACAAAACCCTGGCTTCTTCTTTCATAGTTCTCATCCAAGAAAGGAAAGAATCCCAAGAGGACAATTAGCTCTCTTACAAGCCATAGGGCCACATAAGTAAAGGTTGGTGCCAAGGAAGGATGTGATAGTTCTACTCTATTCTGGATAGGCTTGAACCCACCTGGTAGACTGTGTGTGTTTCATTCTGGATCTCACACTGAGCAGGTGGGGAGGGGGCTGGAACCTGAGTTCTCCTGGACAGAGTTGAAGCAGCTGTTTCAACAGGCGAAAAGGAGACTCGGGAGGATATGGGCTCTGACTTCCAACCTCAGAAGAGCTGTCACAGTGCAAAGGAGGCATGTCCTGCTTAGCACCCCCCCCCCCCCCCCCCCCCCCCCCCCCCCGCCACACCCCCCCCACAAACACACACCCCCACAAAGCCACAGCCCCCCC
>NC_064817.1:53497026-53505562 GCF_023721935.1 Panthera uncia
CCCCCCCCCCCCCCCGGCCAGGGACTTTGTAGTGAGAAAGTCCTGGGTTCCGACTCAGCTCTTTTATTTATTACCTGTGTGACCTTGAGCTAGGGACTTCAACTCTCTGAGCCTCACTCATCTCATCTGTAAAATGGAGTGAATTCATCATAACAGCCCTGTGAGGTCATCATTAATGAGAAGTCTGCACAGTACCTAGGCCTGGCACATCAGAGTTGCCCAGTTAACAGCTTTTTTCCTTCCAAAGAGGGAACAGACTGCCTTCGAAGGAAATGAGCTCCTGCTCCCAGTAAATGTCTGGCCTGATTCAGGCAGACTCCTGGGGGAAATGCCGTGGAGATGACTCTAACTCCAGATTATGGGGGGAGTTGGACAGGTGACCTCTGAGGTCTGTTTCAGTCCAGAGTTTAGGTCCATGAGCAGAGCCTGCTCCCTGAACAGGAGCGTTGGATGGGAAGGGCCAGAGAGAGGGGCCTGACACACAGAGGAGGGGACTGCCAGAGCCAGCACCTTGCCTTCTGCCCATACCCGTTGGGGCCTTGCTCTTCCTCCACTCTGGCTGGCAGCTGTTTCTGCCTCACTGCCTTCCTTTCTCCTCCCACCTGCCACAGCTTTCCTGCCAAGCAGGACTCCTGAGCTGACACTGATGCTGAGAGCAGGGAGCTCAGGTCACTGGGCAAAGGGCAGATGCCCCAAGTTGGCCAGTGGTCCCTGTTGTCACTCGAGCTTACATGCTAGGAGTGCCCCACAGTCGGCCTCCCTGACCCAGGGTTCTTGCGGGCAGAGAGGGATCCCTGGTCCGTGCTGGGGGTGGGGGGAGGGAGAGACAGTTAAGGAGGGGCCTCCTGGGAACCATGGGAAAGCCTCCGCTGGGGAGGAGTCTCTAAATCCACAGAAGCTCGTTGCCCAGGAATGTGAGCATTGGGCTTCTGGGAAGAGAAGGGCCAGAGAAGAGGCAATGGGATTGCCTCAGACAGGGATATAGTGGATTCGACGTGGGAGTGGGAAAGTGACCTCATGCTGCCCACACCTCTCCAGACCCCTTCACCCCCATCCTGACCTACCCCCACCCCCACATTCTTCTCAAATTTTAGCCCACACCCAACCCACATACCATTGGCCACACAATCTTTCCAATCTCTTAGAAGATCATGCCAGAGCATTCACAAGCCGCACCCCACACCTCACTTTCTTATCCCTACCCCTACATCTACACTCATCCAACCCCCACTTCTCCCAGCAGTTACGTCCATCCCCTCACCCCATCTCCCCTCCCACCCCACTCCCCTCATCACCCACCTCTACCACACACCCCTCCCAACTTTTACCCCATGTTCTTCCCCTCTCTGGCTTCTTGCCCTAACCACTCCCTCCTGCCACCCTGCACTGTACTTCTTTCCCTTGATAACCTCCATGCCCCCTCACCCCTTGCATCTCTCACACCCCATTCACACTTCACCTCCCTTATCCCCATCCGCTCTCCTGCACCCCCTTCCATCTTCTGGCCCCCTCTTCTGTCCTCTCCCTCCCTCCTCCTCTCCCTTTCTGCTTTCATGTCCTCCCTGCCTTCTCTGCTCCCTGCTCAGGGTAGACATGTGTATGTGTGACATGCACACACACTTAGACACACACTCACATGGACACACAATCTTCTTCATGGATACTTCCCATCCTTCCCACAGGCTGGTGCCTGACTACTATAGTCACCATAGCAACGGGAACCTCCAGGAAGTATTCGCTGGTATCTCCTGAAGGTGGGGGTGGGGGGAGCTAGGTGGAGGAAGGGAGCCCAGCAGCCTCCCACCTAGTCTCATGGTCTGGCTGGAAGAGTCTGCTGAACACAGTGGAGGTGGGGTGAGGAAAGGGAAGACGGTGGGCGGGACTGAGGATAAAGGAGGGTCAAGGACCTCGGAACACATCACTAGCCTGAGAGGGTGCTTCTAAGTCATACAGGTGCCTGTCGTCTCCTCCCTAGGCATTGGTACCTCAGGGAAAGGACACACCCACCCCTCCGTGTGTAGGTGGGTATGTAGGAGGACATCTCAGGCTCAAGGGTGGGAGTTTGCCCTAGAAAATCTTCTCCCTCAGGGCAGTTCTTTTGTGTTCCCACCCTCTGAGGCTGTTTACCTGCTGTCTGCTCAGGCAGACTGGGTATCAAACGTGCCTTCCACCCCCACCTCAGCTCTTGTCTCAGTTTCATGCACATTCCAGCTGCAGGTGTTTGCTAGAAAGCCAGGGGCACCTTCTGATGGGGTCTAGACAAATATGGGCTTCCAGAAGCACCATTCTCCAATGCTGACCCGGGAGGTCTCGGGAGAATGGGTATGTTGTGTTCCTGTGATTAGAGGCACGTACACCAGAGCTTATGCAGGTGGCCAGGGATGTGGGATCAGACTTTTCTCCCTAGGCATAAGAGGGGGTTCAGAACAGCCTGAATTTTTGACACCTTGAGCCAGGTAGATGCTTAGAGGAGAGAGCAGAGGCACAGGCAAGCTGCAGCTGGCCCTGGGGAGGGAAGGAGTTACTACAGACTAATAGGGGCTGCCAGGACCAAAGCTCCTGCTCAAATGGATTCTGGAGAAGGGAGCTGGAACCTGAGCCACAAGTCTCTGGGCTAGAAGGCTAGGCAGACTGGTGCCAAAGCAGAAAGGGATAAGAAAGGGAAAGGGGGCTTTTGAGTGCCTGGGAGATTACAGGGGCTTTATAGGTGTCCATAAACACATTTAAATCCTGACAGTCATCCTAGCAGGTGGGTCCTATCATTATCCCTACTTTACAAATGAGACAACTGAGGCTCAGTGAAGGGAAGTGACCCACCCATGCCACACAGCCCAAAGGTGGGGGGACTGGAATACAAAATCAGGTCTGTCTGTTCTTTCCCCAGAGCACACAAGTATAAAGAAAATGTTAATGGTGTCCTTCAGCTGTCAGAAACAATGCCCAGCTGGCTACTGAGAGTCTGGGCTGCAAAGCCACACTGACCTCAGAGGAAGTCCAACAAGGCCTCTTGGCAGCTTGGGGTCCCCTGGAGCCGCTCAAATGCAAAGTGGGGATCCACCAAAATCCTCTTGGCTTGGTACCCCAGTCTCTTGTCCTTGGGACCCAGCAACAATCACCAGTACCCTCTTGGGATAGTGACAGAGGATGGGTGCCAGGAAGGGAGGTGTTTGCTGCCTTCTTTTTCCGTGGGCTCTACAAAAGAGGTGGGAAGCACTGGGCTCCCCTTGCCTGGAGGGAAGGTATCCCCCACATTCTCAGCCTCACCCACTAGAAAGACCAACCAGTGCAGGAGGGGTGAAGGTCCTCCTCAACAGGCCTAGTGCAGGCCTGAGCCCCACCCAGCACCTGCTGGGAGAGCTGGTAGGGGAAACAGTGAGACCTTGTCACCCCAGAGCCTGATGATGCCTGTCCTGAGCTTTGGACACCTAGTTCCCTTGCCAGTGTTTTGGTGAGCCCTGGCCTGGAATGGCTAGGCTTCTCTGGGGGAGTAGAAGGAAGTGCCAACTCACCAAGTGCTGCTGCAGAGAGACATGTAGTGGTGGTGGGGGTTACCATTGTTTCCTGTCTTCTTATTTGGTTTTCAGCAGATAGCATGGCCACCTGGCAGACCTGTGAAAGGTGAATGTATCTGCTTACGGTTAAACTCAACTAGAACTTCTAACACCAAGTGAAGCTTCCAGAATTACAGACTCAGAGTCTTGGAAAAATACCCCTTTTTCCAATTACCAAAGACATGCTGTTTGAGAAATTTTGAAAATAGAAGTACAACAGGTAAAAGGACCCAGAGACACTCTTAATGTTATAGTGTATCTCCTCCTAATAGGTCTTTTTCTGGCATATATATTTTTTTAGTTTTTCCATTATAGTAAAATATACATAACATAAAATTTACCATATTAACCACTTTTCAGTGTACAATCCAGTGACATTAATTACATTTGCAATGTTGTACAATAATCACCACTACCCATTTCTAAAACATTTTTATTTTCCTAAGCAGAAACTCTATAGCCATTAAACAATAACTTTCCTGGGGCGCCTGGGTGGCTCAGTTGGTTAAGCGTCTGACTTCAGCTCAGGTCATGATCTCACGGTTCGTGAGTTCAAGCCCCGCGTCAGGCTCTGTGCTGATGGCTCAGAGCCTGGAGCCTGTTTCAGATTCTGTGTCTCCCTCTCTCTCTGACCCTCCCCCGTTCATGCTCTGTCTCTTTCTGTCTCAAAAATAAATAAACGTTAAAAAAATTGAAAAAAAAAAAAAAACAATAACTTTCCATACCTCCCTTCCCCAGCCCCCAGTAACCTCTATCCTATGTTCTGGCTCTGTGAATTTGACTATTCTCAGTACCTCATCTACGTGGAATCATACACTATTTGTCCTTTTGTGTCTGGCTTATTTCATTTAACATAATGTTTTCGAGGTTCATCCATGTTGTAGCATGTGTCAGTACTTCATTCCTTTTTATAGTCAAATAATATTTTATTCTCTGGATATACCATATTCTGTTTATCCATTCATCTCTATGAGTACTTGGGTTGTTTCCACCTTTGGGTAATTATGAATAAAGCTGCCATGGACATTCATGGACAAGTGTTTGTGTGGACATATGTTTTCATTTCCTTTCATCTTTTGGCTACTGTGACTAATGTTGTTAAGAACATTGGTGTACAAGTATCTGTTTGAATCCTTGCTTGCAATTCTTTGGGGTATATACCTAGATGTGGACCTGTTGGATCACATAATTCTATATTTACCTTTTTGAGGAATCACCACGCTGTTTTCCACAGCAGCTGCACCATTTTACATTCTTCTCAGCCGTGCACAAAGGTTCTAATTTCTCCACATCCTTCCCAGCACCTATTATTTTCCATTTTTTGAGAATAGCCATCCTAATAGATAGAAGTATCTATTTTTACATAGTTGAAATCATAGGTTGTTCACCCTGCTCTTTTAAAGTTACTGTTAAAGTTATGCCAAGTATCTTTCCATGTAATTAAATATTAGAAAACATCATTCTTGATGAGTGTACAATATTCTATCACAGGAATATAGTGCAACTTATTTAACTAGGCTCCTATTGTGAGATATTTACTTTACTTCCAACTTTTACTATTACAATTAATGCTGCGATGAATATCTTTGTTCATAAATCTCTGTCAGATCTATGATTCCTTTTTTTAATAAATGCTATCTCAATCATTTCTTTATTTCTCTACTTTGCTGAGTTTCTTAAATCACAAAATAATGCATACTCATGGACCAAATCTAACCATACAGAGGTTTATGCCCTGAGGTCATTGATGTTAACAATTCCGTGTGTATCCTTCTGCCCCTTTCTCTGAGCTTACATAAACATTTGCACACAAAATGACTTTTTCTTTCCTTTGTTTTGCATACAAATGGGAGCATAAACATTAATTCTGCAGGATGAACATTTGGGACTAGTCTAACACAATCAAAGAGTCCTACCCTTTTCAAGGCTCTTGACATACAAAGTTTCTGTCTTACCAATTTCTTTCCAGAAGGGTTATATCCATATCTAGTTTATATCCTCGCCACAAGTGTGGGACTAATTTACCACCCTTTTCCAGTATTGAGTATCATATTTTTAAAACTTTACTAAGTTGGGGTTGAAAAAATGGCAGAGCGTTGGCTTTTAATTTGCATTCCTTAGGTCAAAAATTTGTTTTTCTTCTTTGTAGGCCATTTGTATTGCCCATTTTGTGAATTGTCTGTTTATATCTTGTGTGTTTCTTTTATTGATTTATATGTACTCTTTTATATCTATGAATGGTTTTAACTTTTTCTGATCACATTTGTGTCAGTTGTTTTTTTCATTTGTTATTTCAATCTTAGAGCTGAAAGGAGGGAATGGAAAGAAAAGAACTATCCCAGGCCCTTAATTCTTACATCTACCTTGGGAAGTGCAAAAATATGTATCCCTGTTTTACATAGGAGAAGACATGTTCAGAGAGGTTAAGTAAACTATCTCAAGGTCATTCAGCTAGTAAGAGTTGGAGCTGGGATTTGAATCCAGGTCAAATCCAGGGATTTGATTGCCAGAAGGCAATGGTACTGCCCAATCTGTGCCAGTACAATTAAACTATAGGTAAAGCTTTGTGCTAATTGCCTTGCCAACATAATTTATAGAAAGGTAAGGATAGGTGCTTTTATTACCTCCATTTTGCAGGTGAGGAAAATGTAGATCAGGGAATTTAAGTCGCTTGAGGTTTCATAACTGGTAAGAGCAGACCTGGGATTTGACTGCAGGACTGAGTTTAAAGATGTTTGACCCTGTCTTCTCCTCATACATGCTGCCTCCCTAGGGATCATCATGTTGGATCCAAACTAAGGCCCAGAGAGGGAAAGTAGTTTGCTCATAGCCACATAGCAAATTAGTGGCTGAGTCCCTGCCTCCTTGCAGGTGACTTGTCCAAGTTCACAAAGCTAGTACTGGCAGAGCCAGTGTCTGAACCTAGCTTTAGCTAACTCTCCATTTGACTTAAGCAAAGGCTTTGCAGTGAAGAACATTTATGGGGCAACCTGGGTAGGAGAGATTAGGTAGAGTGCCCTGAGGCCTTTCTGAAGGAATGGACTCTTGCATTGGAATCTTCCAAGGCAAAACTGTTCCAGAAGCCCCTAAATGATAGGACCCGGGACAGGACAGCTAGTGTCCATAGCCAAGAAAACCTTTCTACAAGGAGACAGCCTTCCCTTCACCTGCTGCCAAAGATTAAAGCAGAAATAGTGAGCCTTCAGCTGTGGGTAGGAAGCTGGTGGGTTTGGATGAAACAAAGCAGTAGTTGCTTCTTCTCAACATCTCCATCTCCTAAGGTGTGTGTTTGTGTGTGTGTTTAGAGGAAAGTGGGAAGGGAGTGCTTTGATGGGAGAGTGGAAATGGTCATTTGTAGCCCCTAGTACCCAAACATTCTTCCCTTCACATCCCCTTACAAAGAAAACCTTATTCATAGAAGAAATGAATGAATGGGCTGCAATGTATGGGCTGCAATGTATGGGCTGCATACACTGACTTTAATTTTTTTCAAATTTTTAAAATGTTTTTAATGTTTATTTTTTGAGAGAGAGAGAGACAGTGCAAGCAGGGAAGGGACAGAGAGGGAGACACAGAATCCAAAGCTGGCTCCAGGCTGTGAGCTGTCAGCACAGAGCCCAATGTGGGGCTCGAACTCATGAACTTCAAGATCATGACCTGAGCTGAAGTCAGCGGCTTAACCGACTTAGCCACCCAGGTGCCCCTAAATACACTGACTTTGGAAAATCACTCTCACATCCAGTCCTAGAGATCTTTCCCCAACTTGACCTGAAATTCTATCAAAAAGATTTAAGTAACCAGCTAATTATTTTAATAGTAATAGTGAAATGGAGAGGTACCAGCCAAGGGGCAATACGGGATATAAGAGCTTGGACACTAAAGTCCAGGTAAATCTGGCTTTGAAATCTGTCTTCTCCCTAAAATAATTGCTGATCTTGAACATTTTCTTTCACTCTCTTAGAACCTCACTTTCTTCACACTTGAAATTAGGAAACAGGGTCATTATGATGCTTAACTGACCTACAACATGCTAACCTCTTAAGACTACAGTGCCTATGAGATGGAAAGTGCTCATGCAATGGTAGCCACCATTATTATTATTCACTGTGTGACCTTTGGCAAGTTATTTACACTCTCTGGCCCTTCCTATTTCACCTGTAAATAAGTCTCCACCTCAGGGGGTAGTTGTGAGGATTCAAGGAGTTAATAAATGTCAGTTGCTTAGAACAGAGCCTGACATATAGCAAGCACTTAATAAATGGCAGCTAGTATTATTCTTACCTTAATTAGATGTGTTTAATCCAAATGACTGTTTAATACCCAATTGAGATTGACAACACCAAGATGGACTGCTTAAGAGATGGGAAAGGTAATTTGGGAGCAGGTGAAGTGTCTGGCGTGGGAGTGGGAGGTTAGGAGCCAGAAGGCAACTGGAGAGATTCTAGAAGTGAGGGCACAAAGACATGCTTAGGTTGAGGAAGAAAGAGGCAGAGTTGGAAGGACTCCAAAGCCTTGATTCACCTCATCCCTAGAGACCAAACACAGCTGACAGATCCTTTTATCAGGTCTCTGTTCTCCTCAGCCTCTCATCTGTCTATCAAGGTACTGCATTTGGGGAATGAAGAAGGCAGGGTCAGGAAGCTGGTTTCACAATGATCCCTGCAGAAGGCTAGAGATTGCTTTCTGGGCCTGGGCCCAGGACTAGCAGTGTGTGGCAAACACCTGTGCCTGCGAGGGGGCAGTGGGATTTTATGCTGCATATGTCTGTGTGCAGCTCAAAGGAAGCGACAGCTGTCACTGTCACACTGGCAACATTCCTGTGGTAGCCTGCATAGCCATTGGGCACAGAAGCCCCCAAAGCTCCTTTCCTCTCACATTAGTTCCTCTCTTTGGCTATAGGACCACTCATTAGTTCTGTTGGCCTGTTAAGCTTATGTGGCCCAACCTCATGGCCCAGGCAGTGGTAATGGAGTAGATGATCCAGG
>NC_064817.1:53505572-53564710 GCF_023721935.1 Panthera uncia
CTTTTAAATGCTAAATATAGATCTCAATGCTTAAAATTAAAACAGAAGCCTTCTGCTCAACCCTAGAGCCTCACTCTTCAGACTTAAATATTTTCAAATCTCTTAGCTGTTTTTTCTGATATTTACCCCCACAGTTCAAAATGGCATGCCAATGCTATTTCTTGATTTTTTTTCTGTTTTAAATATCTATTGACTTTATTAGAGGCATATTTGCTCTCTTACTATCAGCAGCACTGTATGTGTACACATACTTCCCCTCCCTTCATACATCCAATGTTGGCATATCACAACTTCTGACTTTAAGAGTATTCCATTTTTACATCATTAGGACTATAAATATTGTTCACAGCTGAATCATGTAGAATACTGGATTACATTTTTTTCCTTGGTCAACTTGTTTTCCTGGAGTTAATATTTGCCTCTTTTTTCTATTTGCTTAGTTTTCTAGGACTTTTTGCTAATGCATCTCCAATTTCCCCATCAGAGCTGTAAACACTAAGGGCAATGCACAGATAATTAAGATAAAATCCCTGTCCTCAGGTAGCCTACAGTTTCAAGGATTTAATTTATACAGATGTCTTACCAGAAGGCTTGGGCTCCTTTCAGGGACTTTGATCTAGGCTATGTCTTTGATCCCACACTCCAGGCAGGCCTATCTCTTTCCATCTCTCTCAGCTGAATTTGGATTCACACAGTGAATTTGGATTCACAGTCCTCCGGAGAGCAAATGTGGTTTTAGTCTGCATTAACAGAAACAGAGCTTCCAGGTCAGGAGGGCTGATACTTCTACTTGATTGTGTTGATAAACTCTATTTGGGTATTGGGTTCAGTTGCAAGGGACACAGAAAATAGGAACTCATCTGAATATGAAGAACCAGGATAGAACAGAGAACTAGAAACCACATCCTATGAAATAATTGAAAAAACTGGGAGTATTTGGCTTCTTAGAAGAGTAGTCTACACATAGCTATCTCCATTTTTCTTCCTTCACATTCCCTTTTAAATTGGCCTCAGTCTGGTTTCTGCCCCGTGATCCCCTGAAACTGCTCTCACCATGATGGGACTGCCAGCATGTTTCTGTCTAAATCCTTATCTGCTGACCACTCCTTCATCTTGGAAACTCTCTCCTCCCCTAATTTTCAGAATGCCACTCTCTTCTGTTTCTCCTCTAATCTTTTAAGCTACTCCCCTATCTTCATCAGATTCCCTTCCTCCACCTTCCCCTTAAATGTTAGTGATTTCCAGGGATCCACTGTTGGTTCTTTTCTCTCTGTGCTCACTCTCCCTAAGCAATAGCATCCACTTCTTTGGCTTTCACTATTGCTTTATCAGTCAGGGTGAGCTACGTTATGCTGTGATAACACACAACTCCTAAACATCTGAGGTTTAGCACAACAGTTATTTCTTGCTCACCATACATGTCTGAAACAGATCAGCAGGGATCATCTGCTCATGATAGTCACCAAGAGACCCAGGCTAGTGGAGGACAGGAGCTTCTCAATACTGTTTCCATAGTCAACAGCAGAGGGAAGAGAATGGCAAATCATATACCAACTCTTAGAGCTTCTCCCCAAAAATGATCCATGTGACTTCAACTCACATTTCATTGGTCAAAGTAAGTCATATGGTCATGCTTATCTTTAAAGGGTGGGGGGAAGTACAGTCCTACCATGTTTCTAATGATTAACCCTATCCCTTGGTGATTTGTCTCTAGCCCAGATCTTCCTTCTGAGCTCAGACCATTATATCCAACTGCCTCCTGGACATTTATACCTACCTGACCCACATATACTTCAAAGTCAATATGGCCAAAAACTTTTTTTTTATATTTATTTTTTTAAATGATTGTTTTATTTATTTTTGAGAGAGAGAGAGAGTGCAATCAGGGGAGGGGCAGAGAGAGAGGGAGACAGAGAATATGAAGCAGGCTCTGTGCTGACAACAGAGATGACAGCCCTCTAATGCAGGGCTTGAACTCATGAACCATGAGATCATGACCTAAGCCACAGTTGGTTGCTTAACCAACTAAGCCACCCAGGTGCCCCATTATGGCCAAAAACTTAATTCATCTTTTGCACCCCCAAATCTACCTCTCCTGCTGATTTCCCTTCTTTAATGAAAGAAACTACTATTCATCCTGACACTCAAGCCAGAAACCTGGTAGTCATCCTGGACCCCTCCCTCTCCCTCATTCCCTACCCCCATAAGTTATCTTGTTGGTTCTACCTCCTTGACATCTCTTCTCATCCACCCCTTCTCTCCATTTCTTAATTGTGCTGCTACTGCCTTAGTTGAGGTCCCCATCATCTCTCACTAAGATTATTGCAATAGTTTCCTAACTGGTCTCCCTACCTTCAGTCTTGATGCCTACACTCCATCATCCATACTTTCAGACACAGTCTGTAAAGTTAGCCACAGAAGTGATGATAAGTGATCTTTTAAAAAGCAATTATTTAAAACTCATTAAAAGCTTTCAGTTCCCTATAAGATGAAGTCCACATCCTCCTCAGCATCCGGAACATATCATAATATGGGCATGGCCTTCCTCTGCAGCCTCACCTCCTATTACATCTCCCTTTGCAGCCTCTAATTATGCTAAACTACCTACAGTGTCTGAACCCAGCACTATTTCACACCTCCAGACCTTTATACCTACTGATTCCTTTGCTTGAAATACACTTATCCCTGCCCTATTCCACCTAGTGAACTTCTACTAATTTTTTCCAAGCCCCAATTCAAGCCTCTCCCATATGGAGATGTTTTCATGTCCCCAGCATTCAAAACAGTTGATCACTCCTCCCTCTATGCTAACACTGTACCAAGCACATACTACTTATCACAGTGACTTATAATGATTGATTCACATTGTTGTCTCTCCTTCTTCTTAAAGATAGCAATCTTATCTTCATCATCTGTAGCCCCTCCTCCCTATCACAGCGCCAGATAGTCAGAAGACGTTCAGAAAGTGATCATTGCATGAACAAATGAATGGGAAGACCTGATTCAGGGAAGTTTACAAATAACTTCAGGACTATCAAAGGGGACAGGAAGCCGATTATAGAGCTAGTAGGAGCCATGAGTAAAGCCACAGAGAGGGCATTAGCTCAAAAGAAGGAAGAACTTCTTTTACTGCTAGAGTTGTCTGAAGATATGGGCTGCTCTGGGAGAGAGTAAGAGCCCTGTGACAATAGTGCTTGGCAGTGATGTTGGAATGGAAATTCCAATAGCAGACAGGGAAGTGTCATGATGACTCTCACAGTCACTTCCATTCTGGAGTGGTAATAAACCTGCCTCTTCTACTCATGTAATTGATATGGATCACCTAGGCTCCTTAAGAGCTGCCCCTGCATTAGGAACACCACTTTTCACTAACCAGACTGCCCCTGGCCAAGCCAGGCCCACCCAGCCATTGGCCTTTGAGCAGATGGCCTAGGAAGCTTGGGTGTGTGAGGTCCCTCTGGAACTGCAGTGGCTTTAAGTTCTTACCCACCTCTCATCCATCTCACCTGCCTTTCTTCCAGGCTAGGTCAGGCCACTTTGACCCATGACTGCTCATTCTCTGAAGCAGGAAAGCTGTTGCTTATTGTTATAGCCACTTAAGTAAAGCCATATTATCCACCTGGATTTGCCCTGTCATGCCTCTAATCCCAGTCTGACTCTGCCAATCCCAGTGACTACAGCTGTCTCCAGAGTTATGTCCATGATCTCCTTCCCCCAAACTGGAGACTGACTTTGACCTTATCCTTTTCTGATCCAATTCTTTGAAAGCCCAGAGTCAGGAATAGGAGCACATGGCTCTTTTCAGACTCTGCCCAAGGAGGTACCTCACACAATTCTAAGTGTGCTGATGGATGTGGTGTGAAGAGGCAAGGGGTTAGTTGTCAGAGTACCTATTTTAATCTTGGCTTTGTAGTAGATTGCCTGCATGCCTCTGACTTCCTAAGCCAATCCCTTTTACTGGGCCTCAGTTTCCCCTTAGGTAAAATCTGGGGGCAGGGTGGTTACTTGTTTGCAGTGGACAGTGGATTTCATCCCCAAGTCCAGCCCAGATTGCTGCTCTGTCTCCATGGGCTCTGCAGCGGCAGCTCCTGGCCAAGGGTCCCAGAAGTACATTAAGAAAACAAGCAACCATAAAAAGAAGGTCTGTAGGGAGGATTTGGATGGGGAAACAGGCCCTAGGGACATTAGCAAGTTGGAATCCAGGAAGGAAACTGCCGACTTTCTGGTTGGCAAGAACAGAAGCTCTCCTCTCTGGATGGTTTTCCAGCTCTTAAACCAAGGAGTCCAGGATGCCTCCTCTTTAAACCCTCTGGCCTTGAGTATTGACTTTGGTCTGTGTGCCTACCTACTCACTTGTGTGCATTCACACAGCACCCTGGGGGCCAGGAGAAGTCAGATACGTCTTTCCAAAGGAGCATAGGGATGAGAAAGCCCTGGCCAAAGCTGCAAGCCAGGAAGCAGGAAGGTAAGGCTTTCCAGGTTCTCCTGGTCCTCCCTAAACTGGCCGCTCCAGAGCCCAGAAGGGGTTGGGATCCCCCTCATCTTTCCCACTCCCATTTCAAGAGTTCTTTAGCAGCCCAGCTGGGAGGAGGGGGGGGATAGCCTTCCCAGCTTCCTTTTTGGGTTAATTGGTGTTCCCTCTAGTTACCCCCTGCTTCCTTCCCCTCCCAGTTCCCATAGCAACTTGGCTGCAGCAGCCAGAACTTGATTGAGCCCAGCGGTGGCCTGACTAGGGTGGGAAAGGGGGATTCTGTAAGAAAAGGAGGGCACTTTCAGGTCAGGTCTTCCAACCCTACCCATCATCTGCTGCTACCTAGAGGGTCCAGGATGGTTAAGTTCAGAGGACAGGACATGATGAAAAAGGCTTTTCTGCCAGGGCTGGAGTCTGAAGAGCCTGAAAGCCCAGAGCCAGGCTGGTTCTCAGCTCTCTTCCCCTGCCCATGCCCTTGTGTGCCCTGCCCCTACATATGGAATTTGCAGTCATTGGTAGGATTGTCCAGTCATTGGTAGACTATTGGTAGGATAATCCTGGAGTTGGAGTCAAGAAAACAGATTCAAAGTTTCTCCCTCTGCCAGTATTTTATGTGGCTATAAACAAGTCATTCCCCTTTTCCTGGGCCTCAGTTCCCTCATCTATGAAATGCAAGTAGAGGGGCTAAACTGATAGTTCCCTGCATATTAAAATTACATAGGGTATTTTGAAAAACTACATGTGTGTGGGTCCCACCCACAAGGAATCTGACTTAGTTGGTCTGGAGTGAATTTTTTAAAGACTCTCCAAGTGATTCTAACATGCAGCCAGCGTTGAGAGACTAGAGCAAAAGACCTCCAAGGGTCTCCCAACTGACTGTTGTCTGGTTCTGAGACATTTCTTCCTTTTCCTTACATGCCCCACCTCCAGCAAGCCCCACAGCTTCCCTAACCCTGGATGTCTTGGCTCTTCCCCATCCTTATGGATGAGTATTGAGGCTGCCCCCGTGACTGCCCAAACAACCCGGTGGCCTCTGGCTCAGTCCTCACACTGATGAGTCAGGGCAAGCTACTTAGGCCCGGTGAGGGGAAAGGGCTGCAGAAACTGAGGCAGGCTTGCTGCACAGGTGGTAGCCCTGAGAGCCAGACTTTTCGCTGGAGAAGGACCCCAGACCACCTCTGAAGCAGGTGAGTCAGCAGTGGCCTCAGCTGGCCCTCTGTGAGGCCAAGAAATTGGATTATGTCTCAGCTCCTGTTTGCTCTTCCTCCATTCCCCTCATTAGTTCCTTGCCTGTTCCTGCCTAACCACCCACAGACCTGGTGTCCTCCTCAGGCAATCTGCTCACCCACTTGTTGCCATGGTGACCCAGGCTTGGGGTATGGGGCTTGAGGGAGGGTCTTCTAATTAATTAGAAAGACCACACTCCCACTGTCAGGCCACCCCTCTCCCAACCCCTGCCTCCCCCTCTCCCTCCCAGAGCATACAGGTGAGTGCCCAGCCACCATAGCCTGTTATTAGGCAAATCACAGTTGCCTGGGAGGAGGGCTGCAACTCCAATTGGGCCTCCTCACCTAGGAACAGAAATATTTTTTTAAATATAATTTATTGTCAAATTGGTTTCCATACAACACCCAGTGCTCATCCCAACAAGTGCCCTCCTCCCTGCCCATCACCCACTTTCCCCTCTCCCCCACCCCACCCCCATCTACCCTCAGTTTGTTCTCAGTCCTTAAGAGTCTCTTATGGTTTGCCTCCCTCCCTCTCTGTAACTTTTTTCCCCTTCCCCTCCTCCATGGTCTTCTGTTAAGTTTCTCAAGATCCACATATGAGTGAAATCATATGGTATCTGTCTTTCTCTGCCTGGCTTATTTCACTTAACATAATACCCTCCAGTTAGGAGCAGAAATATTGAGCTGAAAGAGCCCAGGGAGAATCCTACAGAGACAGAGACCTCTGTACTCAGTCGGTGGAAGAAGGGGCAATTGCACATACTTTGGGGTGAGGATTGAGGAAGATCCTGGGTCCAGGCTGCTGAGATTGGGGCAATGGCTATGGGCAGAGCCTCACCTTTGCACTTGGTCCCAAAAGATGGAGGGTGTTCTCTGAGGCACTAGGGCCCTTAGCTGTGGGGATTTCCTTTTCTTTCTTGCCTTGCATTTGTTTCTTTTACCCTCCTTCTGCTTTCTTGTATCCCCACCTCCCTTCCCCAACTTTATTCCCCTTCTCTCTCTTACCCTCATCTTTGTTACTTCATCTTTCTTACCCCTCCTCTTCACAGCCCCCTCTCTTATGTCCCCACCCTCTTATCCCCATGCTCTTTCTTATGTTTCATTTTCTCTCGCCCTCACTGCATCCCTTTACCTCTCTTACCCTCCATCTCTTATTCCTCTGCTGTTTCTCCCCAGGCATACCCCCATCACCACCATTTCTTACTCTCCAACTACCCACTCTTTCTCACCCTCTCTTTCTTACACACTCCTGCCTTGTACCCCCTTACCTCACTGCCACTCTCTTCTATCCCTTAACCCCCACTCTACCCCTCCACCTCTCTCTTACCCTGCCTCTTACCTGTACTTGATATTTTACATCCTTATTTCACTCCCTTCTCATTCCTTTGCATGTAACTTTCACCCCCAAATTTCACTTTTAGGGGTTTATATAAATAAAATTTAGCACAGGTGTGCAAGAGACATGTGTACAAAGCATTGTTTATAACAATAAAAACTTGGAAATAAATGTCCATCCACAGGAGGTTGGCACCCTTCCCACTCATGCATTTACTTACCTCCATATTTCCACTTAAGCTGTTGCCTCAGCCTGGAATGCCCTTTTGTCTCACCTCTACCGATCCCATCTAAAATCCTACTTTGAGGGGCACCTGGGTGGCTCAGTCAGTTAAGTGTCTGACTTCGGCTCAGGTCATGATCTCAGAGTTTGTGAGTTCAAGCCCCGCATCGGGCTCTGTGCTGACAGCTCAGCTGCTTCAGATTCTGTGTCTCCCTCTCTCTCTGCCCCTGTCCTGCTTGTTCTTTGTATATCTCTCAAAAATAAATAAACATTAAAATTTTTTTTAATCCTACTTTCAGTTCTAGGTCAACTGTTATCTTCTCACTGATTTCTTTCCCAACTTTTCTATTTGATTCCCTCCAATGACCAGTGGTTTACCTCTCCTACAGTATAGATCATATGCCATAGATTCAAATTAGATGCATCCATCGATGAAACTGGAATTTCTCTGAGAGTAGGGACATGTCCTCATTTACTTCTCCCGTTCATTCAATAAACAGACCTTTTTACATATATTGTGCTGCAGACACAGTGGTCAATAAGTACACAATGGTCAATAAGACAAACCCATGTCTGCTCTCATGCATCTCACATTTTAGTGAAGTTGGCTGAGAAAAACAAAACAAGGATGCAGACAAAATCATACTTGTGGTGAAGAAACAGTTAAGAAAAAGAGGGAATAATGAGAAGGCATCTTCTAGCTAGAGGGGTTAGGGAGACACTCTTTGAGGAGGTGACATTTGAACTGAGGCCTGAAAGATGAGAAGGACCTAGTCATGCCAAAAGTGGGAGGAAGAACATTCCAGGCCAAGAGAACAGTATGAGCCAAGGCCCCGAGGTGGAAAGAAGTAGGACATGTTCAAGGAAAAGAAAGAAAACCTATGCGTGTGGAGCATGATGAGCTTGAAGGGAGAGATAGGAAATGAGGTTGGAAAGCCAGATGGGAGCCAAGTTTTGGAGGGGCTTGAAGTCTGTGGTCAAAAGTTTGGATTTTATTCTAAATGCATTGAAGGGTTTGAAGCAAGGGAGTAATATGATCTGCTGACATTTTGAGATCACTCTTACTCCTGTGTGAACAGTGGATTGGAAAAATAAAGAGTAGAGGTGGGGAGGCCACACAGGAGACTGTTGTACAGGTGACAGACAACAGTGACCTGCGCAAAGTTTTGGATGTGGAGTAAGAATGGGCATGTCTGCATGTGGGGATGCAGAGAAAGAGAGGAATAAAGGCTGACACCTAGATTTCTGGCTTGAATACCTGGGTAGATGGCCATGGAACTTCATTGAAATGGTCAAACCTTGGGAGTGAGGGGTAAAAAAAATGTAAGAACTTCATGTTAAGACTCAGAGCATGTTAAATGTGAGATGCCAGCAAGTTATCAAAGTATCAAACAACACTTTGGGGTGCCTGAGTGGCTTAATCAGTTAAGCACCCAACTTTGGCTCAGGTCATGATTTTGCAGTCCGTGAGTTGGAGCCCCACGTCTGGCTCTGTGCTGACAGCCCAGAGCCTGGAGCCTGCTTCAGATTCTGTCTCCTTCTCTCTCTGCCCCTCCCCCACCCATGCTTTGTCTCTCTGTCTCTCAAAAATGAATAAATGTTAAAAAAAATTTTTTTAAGTATCAAACAACAGTTTGTTTCTCAGGGGGTTGATTTGCTACTATAACCCACTACTACCTACCACCACCACCCATCACCACCCCTCACCACCCCCTGCTTTAGAAAAGGCTGTTGTGGGGACACATTGTGAAAGTCCATGTCCATGGTAAAGTTATTTGTATTTCCCTGTAAATGTTTAAAGCTCATGTAAGAAGCACTGACCATGTTGCTCATAGTGTGATTGAAAGGCTTCCGCCAGCAGAATGACCAGGACCCTTGTTCAAAATGCAGAGTCCTAAGCCCACCTCAGTCTTCTTGAAGCTGAATTGGAGGAAGTCATCTGCATATTGAACAAGTGCCCCAGGAGTTTCTGAGGTCCATTGAAATCGAAGAACCATTGCTATGAGAAGCAATCATGAGAAGGTGCCCCTGAAGATATGAGGAGGATGTGGGCAGGGTAACCCCATCCATGAGAGCTGCCTGGGCATCCTGTTAAAATGCAAGTGCTGAAGTGGTGGGTTTGGGGTGGGGTCCGGGATTCTGCACTTCTCACAAGATCCTAGGTGATGGTGATGCTGCTGGTCCAGGTCCACATTTCCAGTAGCAAAAAGCTATATCAGTGGTTCTCAATGGGAGATGATTTTGTGTGATCCCCAGGGGACATTTGACAATGGCCAGATATATTTTTTGGTTGTCACAAAAATGGGGGGGATTAACTGACAACTACTGGGTAGCGTCAAGGAATGCTGCTCAATATCCTATTATGCACAGGATAGCCCCCCTCAAAAAAGTATCCAGTCCATGGGTGTTTACCCAAAGAAAATGAAAACAGTAATTTGAAAAAGTATATGCATCTGTATGTTTATTGCAGCACTGTTTACAATAGCCAAGGTATAGAAGCAGCTTAAGTGTCTATCGATAGATAAATGGATAAAGAAGACAGGTGTGTGTGTGTGTGTGTGTGTGTGTCTGTGTGTGTCTGTGTAATATAAAAGAATGAAAATAAAAGTCATAAGGGGCACCTGGGTGGCTCAGTTGGTTAAGCGTCCGACTTCAGCTCAGGTCATGATCTCACGGTTCATGGATTCAAGCCCCGCGTTGGGCTCTGTGCTGACAGCTCAGAGCCTGGAGCCTGCTTTGGATTCTGTGTCTCCTTCTCTCTGCCCTTTCCCTGCTCATGCTCTGTCTCTCTGTCTCTCTCAAAAATGAATAAATATTAAAAGAATGAGATTGTGCCATTTGAGACAACATGGATGGACCTAGAATGTACTATGCTAAGTGAAATCAGAGTGAGACAGACAAATACCACATTCATTTTCACTTATATGTAGAATATAAAAAACAAAACAAATGAATAAACAAATGAACAGCAGAATCAGACCTAGAAATACAGAGAACAAACTGATGGTTGCCACAGCAGAGGGAATGAAGAGACAGGTAAAATGAATGAACGGGAGTGGGAGATACAGGCTTCCAGTTGTGGAACGAATAAGTCACAGGAATGAAAGGCACAGCACAGGGAGTAAAGTCAATGGTATTATACTAGTGTTGTATGGTGATGGATGGGAACTACAGTTGTGGTGATAGAGCATAGAGTTGTTGAGGCACTAAGTTGTACACCTGAAACTAATGTAACATGGTATGCCAACTATACTTCAATTGAATTAATCAATTAATTAATTATAAAAAAATTTTAGAATTGTCCAGTCCAAAGTGTCAGTAGTGTCACTGTTGAAAAACTCTGGGCTTATTGATAGCCAAACAGTATACAGCAGGGAACCTTTCCTAGCTAGGACCCAGTGCCTGGTAGGAATGGGCTAGATGAGGAACAGGAAGTATACTGTGGAATGAAACTGCAAAGCAAGGTTTCCAAAAGAAAGGTGGCATCTGCTCCACACCAGGGCTGAAGCCAACAGGACAGAGCATGGATTAACTAGGGCTTGAAAGCACATGTGGTGCCTGGTAAGGCAGATTCCTGTTTATTTAAAATAACCCCTCACATTTGTATTGCACTTTAGAGTTTACAAAACATTTTCATATGTGTCATATTATTTGATGCACATAACACCCTAATGAGGTAGAGCAAGGATTATTCTGTCCATCTCTTTCTTGAATTTAGAAACTTAACACCATCAGCCAAAGGAATGTTTGCTGAATTGGACAGAACCAAAATTTACCTCACTGTCAGTGACTTCAGACAAGCCAGCATAGCTCCTTGGCTTGACTACAAGAGCAGGGTTGGATGGGATGATTGGTAACGCCCTTTCCAGCTCTGACACAGGAGTAGTTTTGTGATTTTACAAATGAGAAAGTTGTAAGTCTTGGAGGCCTGCAGATTAGGGGACTTGGGAGTTTGGACTATGAGATGAGAGATTTTAGGGTAGCATGTAGTGGTCTTGACCCAAACCCTCCTTCTTCTCCACACCCTGGATCCTGGGGATGGGTGGGTGGGCAATTACACTCCTCCTTCATCCCTTTCCTTTGAGGTAGGAAGGGGCTGATGCCTGGGCTGACACTCTTTCCTCTCCCCACAGGCTGTCTACAAGGCCTGGCTGTGCTCAGAATACTTCAGCGTGACCCAGCAGGAATGCCAGCGCTGGGTGCCCTGCAAGCAATACTGCCTGGAGGTGCAGACCCGGTGCCCCTTTATACTCCCTGACAATGAGGAAATGGTGTACGGAGGGCTTCCTGGCTTTATCTGTACAGGTAAAGGCAGAAAACTGGGAAGGAGGGAGAAGGCCAAGGGCCCAGGGCAGGTACCAGGTTGGGGGTGTGGGAGCAGGGAGGACAACAGGGAAGTCAGATTAGAAGAAGGTTAGTGCCTTGAAGACTTGACAGTGAGGTCCCCAGGTTGGGATAGGGTCAAGAGGAATAGACAAAGAGCACAGGGGCCATCTCTATCAACAACGTGCCCTGGCCAAGGAGTCATCCCAGAGAAACTGTCTCAGGTCCCTGGGAGAGAAGTATCTGGAAAGGGTAGGTGCTGAGGGGCCAGGGGAAAGGAGTCTTGGGCAGGGCTACCAGAGCAGTCCCAGCTTTGAAAATCTCCTCTCTAGGAAAGCCATCTGTCCCCTTAGCACCCCACCACACACCTTCCTTATCCATTGGCAGGGTTGCTGGATACTTCGCCAAAGCGGCCGGAAACCAAGTGCTGTGACGTGCAGTGGGTATCCTGTGACTCGGAGAAGAAGAAGTTCAAGGAGACTGAGGCCCCCAAAACCCACCACCAGCAATTCCATCACTCCTATTTCCACCACTACCACCAACAGTACCACCACTACCATCCCCGCCATGACCCTCCAGGCCACATCAGCCACAGGCCCTCCATGCTGCCGGTCTCTGGGGGCTCCCGCCTCAGCCCCAGCAGGATCCGGCTGTATGTCCTTGTTCTCATGCTCCTCCATACCATGGTGTCCTTCTCCAGTAGCCAGGGTGGTGAAGGACTGGGGCTGGAGGCACTGCCTACCCTAGATGAGGGCCTGACTCGGGAAGAGTGACAGCAGGGAGGGAGGACAGACCTCCACCACACACTGACAGCAGCTCCAGCCCCCCAGGGGGAGGGGGAGGGGCTCCTCCCATGGGAGGTATAGGACCAGGTGGGGGGCGGGGGGAAATGGGGGGCCACACATCACCCCCAGCCTACCCCCACCCCAAAAGCAGCTCCGACAGAACGGCCAGAGGGCCCCAGGGAGCTGCAAAACTCATCCGGGAGTAAAAGGCAGGAGCAGCAGATGCCCCCCCTCAGGTCCCCATCTATGGGGCTTAGCAAAAAAAGGGGGGAGTGGGGGCTAGAAGTACCCACTCCTGCTGAGAACCCTGACCCCAGGGAAGGAGGCTACTCACCCAGCCTTGGCCCTGCAGGGAATGCTGGGGGGCACAGAGGGGAGAAGCTCTTTCCCCCCTCCACATTCCTTTTGTTGCCACGATCCTTAATTCCCTCCTGCCCATACCCCTACAGGCAATGGCAGACGGTGCAGTGGCCCTCCTCCCACTCCAGTGCACCTTGCCCCACGTGGGGCCACCACAGGGAAGTGCCAGGCTGGGAGATGAGGTGCACACAGTCGCGACTAGGCCGGGGCCCCAGTTAAGCTGTACCCCACCACTGTAGGTAGTGAGGGGTAGTAATGGGGTACAGAGTGGTGAGAGAGAGTAGAGATAGGGAAGAGGGAAAGGAGAGAACAGGACAGGAGGGGAGAGGAGAGATGAGATGTGGGCAGAGGGCTTAGAGAGATGGCTGAATGGTCTATAGTCACCTGGCTTTGGAAAGAAGGACGATCAGTGTTGAGGCAGGCTCGAGGACACCTCCTCAAATCAGAAAGGGTTGCATAGAGTCCTGTGGGGAAAGAGCACAGGAACCCGGTTGTTGGGCCTCAAAACAGAAGCCTGAGAGCACATGGTCAGACTGCCACTGTCTGAAGGGCCATTATCTTACAGAAGGTGCACATACTTCCAAGGGCCATTCTTGCCCTGGAGATCTTGGCCTTGAGGCCAAAGATGTTTCCATTTCTGATCTCCATAGGGAGGAGGGACTTAAGTCCAAGTGGGTCAGGCCTGGCCTGGGTCCCCATACACACTCATTTTGTCCTAGCCCAGGCCTCCATGAAGGAGAACCTGGTGGCATTGCCCCAGGGCTTTCCAGAGATGAGACTCCCCCATCCCCACCCTGTCCCCATCCCCAGCCTACCAAAGAGTATTCATCCCTTCCCATCCCTGACCCCATGGGTTACTATCTGAACTGTGGAACAACCAGACTATTCCTCACCCTGTAGAGGGTCCTCTGATCCAGCCACCCCTGCCTGCCCCTTCCTGAAGAAAGTCCAGAGACAGGCCAGGGGACCCACTGAATAAGGATAATGTGCTATTGTCTCTTGACTGAGACACTTGAGGTATTTAGTCAGGCTAGAGGACTAGACAAGAAAAGAAGCATCGAGAGGCCCTTGGAGGCTGTTAGCCTTGTGCTGATCTCCAGAGAGTCGGAGGCTACATCGCCCGGGACCTCTAAAAGCCAAAAGGAGCAGACAAGAAAGGGCACCAGAACTGTGTTCCTGCAATGGGCCAAGTGGCATTCGGTACCAGAAAGGCCTGTGTCCTAGGCTGTGATGCCAATGAGTTAAGGGGACGAGTGGGCCTAGAGCTGCATTAGGTGAAACCAAGAAGTGGTTGGCAGGGGATAGATGGGAGACCTCCTAGTAGAGAGGGAATCATTTAAGGACCTCTGCTGGGTCCCAGAGAGGCTTTGTGAGACCGGGGAGTCCTTCCCTGCTGGTTTTCTCATTTCTCACAGCCTGTTTCCCTCCCCCAACCCCTGTGCCCCACCCACACACTCCCCTGTTTGGCCCTCAGCACTTCGGGCCTAGCCACATACCCCATCCCTAGAGTGCTCTTTTGAGCTGGGGAGGGGAAGAGGTGCTGGCTCCTTTCCAGAGACGCTTATGTAGATGTGAGAGACCCTAGGTACAGCCTTCTAACTCCTGCATCCTCAGGAGGGGAAAAGGGACTGGGAAGTAAAGGGGGACCTTAGGGCCCCAAAGAACGGACCCTTGGAGACTCCCATCCTCTCTTCCCCCTCACCAAGTGCCCAGGAGACCCCTGGCTCAGACCAGCCCAGGGCCTTGCCCAGTGGCAGGGGAAAGGGGCACCTCACTCCACCTCAAAGTCATTTGACTGTCCCTGTTCACCTCACCACCCAGATCTTCCACCACCCCTCCAGCTGCCCCTGCCCTCCGTCACAGGCAGCAGAGCTGGGCAGCTTTCTTATGCCATTTTCTACACTGTGCTTCATGAGTAGAACTCTCTTGCACTAGTTCTTATGACTGAGTCTCCAAGCTCGATTCCTAGTAGCCCCCCCCCACCCCCACCGTCCCTTCCTCCCTCACCTGGCTATGATTCAGTTGTTCCCCTTCCCCTGCCTCTGTGTTTCGGTGAGAGTCTCTGTATGTGTATTGCTTTCTGTTTTGTTGCATTGTAGAGCAGAGGCCTTTCTGCTCTTGTTTAACCCCATAAAGAAATAAATGGTAAGACTTGATGATAACCCTCCCTTTATGGTTTTGTTCTGTGGAGTCAAGCACTGTGAGAGGAAAAAGCCTGTGTTGGAGAAGGGGTAGGACCGGAGGACATTGACCCTGTGCACTGCTCTTTGTTCAAGTCTCAGAAAAAAAAAAAAAAAAGAGGAAACTCTGTAACAGGCCATTCAGGTGAGGAATCACAAACTTAAACTTCTGCAGAGATCAGTGAGTGAGGTGGACCATGTTGTCGTGAAGTGCAGACTCCGCGGTTGTGAGTGGTGAGAAAGGCAGGGTACACACAGTCTGCAGGGGCAGCTCAAGCCCAGGGTTGTCTTGTGGGAATGTGGGTCCAATGATGCCTGATCTCATTCTTTTTTTTTTTACATGAAGCCCTCTAATTTCTAAATGTTGGCTCAAGTTTGAAGAAAGCAAACTCCTGTGTGAGCTAAACACATCTGCAGGCCCCACCTGGCCTGGGGATTACCAGTTTTCCACATTGGTTCCAGCCTTTGGTTGTTAAGTCTACCAAGTTCATCTCTCCTCTGCTGCTTTACTAGGCCCATGTACCCAGCGCAGAAGTGAAAGGCACCCTAGGGGAGGGGCAGACAGAGCCCTCCACCCCTACCATCTTTTCACATAAACAGGGGAAGGAAGGGCATGTGTGTGAAGGGAATCTGGCATCCTCACCCAGTTGCTGAATTCCTTTGCCAAGAAAACGCAAGTTCCCCCAATCCCCCCAAAAGCAGCATAGCATGGAGGTTAGGATATGGTCTCTGGAGCCAAGAGTGTGTGAGTGCAAAGTTGACCACCACCATCTCCTACTTGTACAGCTTTGCACAAGTTCCTTGACTTCTTCGAGCCTTGGTGACCTCATCTATCAAAAGGCTTATTGTGAGAATTACGTGGTATATGTAAAGCACTTTGCACAACAGCCGGCATGGAAGGAGCCACAAGAATATTGATCGTTATTATTGTCATTACGCAGTGTTCTTTCTCTTTCCTTCACCTTCACTTACAATGGTCACTGAGTTTTGTCAATTCTACCTCTGTCATGTGTCAGATCCTTCCCATCCTTTCCGCCCCCCTCCCACTCAGCCACTTCAGGCCTGCAGTAGCTCTTGCCTGGACCACTGCAATGACCTACCAACTAATCTCTTGTCCAGTCACTCCAACTCCAACCCACCCTCCCTAGTACAGTGTGCTCAGGAGGCACTCCATAAACATTTCGTGAAAGACCTGCTGCCTTAAAGTACACATCTAATCTTCCTAAAGTGAACAGATCACACCTGTGATCAAAACATCAGATGGCTCCACATTGCCTGTCTAATCAAGAGTGAGCTTCTGGGGCACCTGGGTGGCTCTGTCGGTTAAGTGTCCGACTTTGGCTCAGGTCATGATCTCACAGTTCGTGGATTCGAGCCCCGTGTTGGGCTCTGTACTGAACTCTTGCTCAGGGCCTGGAGCCTACTCCAGCCTGCCCTGTGTCTCCTCTCTCTGCCTCTCCCCCGCTCGCACTCTGTCTCACTCTGTCTCTCAAAAATAAATAAATGTAGTAAAAAATTTTTTTCAAAAAAAAAGTGAGCTTCTTAGCAGGACTTTCAAGAATCTTTGTATTCTGATCCGATCCCGCCACTCTGATCTTGCCCTATAGACTATCCCACACTCATGCCCCCAGCCACATTTCCCTGCTGGCAGTTCACTGAATGAGCTTGTGCCTTCTTATCTCCTACCTTTTGCTCACACCGTTTCTTCTGCCTTGAATGCCTTCTCTCCATCTCTGTCACTTCCTCATCTAGTTTTCATAGTCCAGCTCAAATGCCACCTCTGCTATGAAGGTATCCACATTGTCCCTCTCCCAAGCTGAGCATGATCTGTACTCCTAGAACACTTTGCACACTTTGCACCTTAATCATGGTACTTATCACACCCTGCCTCTATTCAACGTGGTCCTTCATTCATTGAAAACATACCTAGTGAGCAATTACTATATGTCAGGCACTGTGCTCGATGCTGAGAATATAGCAGTAAAGGACCTCACATTATAGATCCACAGGATAACATGATGCTATGTGTTCGGCAACCATGATATGCTCACCATAACATTTGAGTTTTTCTCTCACCACATGTCAATGAGGACAGTCCACTTATCTTGGCCTTGGGCATAGGAAACAAAAAAAGGTGAGAGACTGGAGAGAGCTACAAACCCACAGTGCTAAGGGAGTCAAGGGCACAATGGCCCTGCCAAGGAAATACAAGCATACTTCAGAGATATTGTGCTTTTCAGTTCCAGACCAGCACAATAAAACCAGTCAAATGGATTTTCTGGTTTCCCAGTGTGTATAAACGTGATGTTTACACCACACTGTAGTCTATTAAGTGTGCAGTAGCATTATGTCTAAAAAAATGTACATACCTTAATGAAAAAATACTTCATTGGTAAAAAAAAAAAAACAAAACTGCTAACCATCCTCTAAGCTTTCAGGGAGTTGTAATTACTGACCACAGATCACCATAACAAATATAATAATGAAAAAGTTTTAAATATTGTGAGAATTACCAAAATGTCACATAGAGACATGAAGTGAGCGAATGCCGGTTGAAAAAAAAAAAATGGCGCTGATAGACTTCTACCATACAGGGTTGCCACAAACCATCTGTTAAAAAACAAAACAGAACCAAAAACCCCACAGTATCTGCAAAGTGCAATAAAGCAAGGCATGATAAAACAAGGTATGCCGCTCTGAGCTCCCCCTTTGCCCTGGGTCCAGGTCCTGGTACTCTCCCTCAGGCTGACTGCAGACAGCTTCAGTCTCTTCCCACCTCAGCATATGCTAGGAGGTGGGGAGGCAGTTCAACAGAATCACCTGGAGAGCTTTTGCTGTGGCCCCACCAGCAGAGATTCAGATTTAATTAGTCTGGGTCGGGGTCCCAGCCTCAGTATTAACAGACTCCACAAAAGATTCTAATGTGCAGCCAGGCTTACCAATCACAGGATGAATAGAAGGCTGGGCCTACATGAAGTCCTTGTTATTCGAGGACAAGTGGTGCTAGAAAAAGGACATTTACAAAGAACCCACTCGAAGTAGGGACCAACACTTCACAGTAGAGTAGGGGAAAGGGGGGAAAAGGTTTCAACAGGACTCTATCTTGAGAAATGAAATTGAAAATGTGGCAAATAGTTTTGTGTTTTGAAATGTGTAAATAATTGCACATATGCACTAATTCTTAAAATGAACAAAGAATGAATCAAGCACTGGGGCATAATATAATTTCCTGACCAGAGTGCATGGGACCACAATAGTGCCTTTCACCACATCATCATAAACAGTTTTGTTTTTCCAAAATTAGAGAGCTTCTTCAATTATCCCAAGGACCTCTTATAATCCTCTGAGAGTTGAATCGTTTACTTTGAAGCCTGGATCCTGTCATTACCCAGGTCAATTTTCTCTTCTGCCAGTGGTAACTGGTCCATCTCTGGCAACTCACCATTTGTCAAGGGCTTCATATGACTTTAATGAGGATCTTCGACATCACTTTCATTGACTTCATGAAACCCTGAATCTTTTTCAAGACCTGCAGTTTCACTCTGAAATTTATTTGCATTTGTGTAATACTAAGCATTAACAAGAGGTTGAAAAGACCTGAGCATAATGAGTATAGATAAACAGTATGAGGGTGTGAAATGGGGAAAGGACCCTATGCAGGGCTCAAAATTGTGAATATTTTGTGCTATGGCAACTTTGTCTTTCATAAAGCCCCTTTCCCTTTTGGAGTTTTAATATGCTTATCTCTAAAATGAAGGAATAGGATTAGATATTACAAAGATTAAATAAATTAACCTCAGTGAAGTAATATATGTGAAAGCATTGAGTACAGTTCCTAGCACAGAGGAGGAGGTTATAATTCCTGCTTTCATTCCCTCTCAAAACATTTTTAGAAGACACTGAGGGACAAACAAGGAAAAAGGGAGAAGTGCATTAGAGTAACTAGAAAGAAGACCCAGAACTGCTGCCTCAGGCCCAAGTTTCGGTCTTACTGCCATTCTCTGGTCACTTTCTCTGTGGAGGGTCACAGATCTACTCACTAAACAGTGAGCACCTAGTAGACTACCTGCTTAGGGGTGTAGGGCAGGAATTCAAGGATCACTCACAGAGAATCTGCCAAGAAGCTCCTGTGTTGGTTAGTAAGAAGAAACATGAATAGAAATCCCTTAAATTACTAGAATCTGACAATTTCTCCTACCTCCATTGTCACCACCTACACCAGGCCACCAACTCTCTCTCTTTTCTCTCTCTCTCTCTCTCTCTCTCTCGGACCACTTCAGTGGCCTTCTAACTGGTCTCCCTGCTTCTCAATCTTGTCCCCCTGCCACAGTCCGCCCAGAGCTATCTTTATTTTTCAAGTTTATTTTTGAGAGAGAGAGAGAGAGAGAGAACGAGCAGGGGAGGGGCAGAGAGGGGGACAGAGGATCTGAAGCAGGTTCTGTGATGACAGCAGAGAACCCAATGTGGGGCTCGAACTCACAAACTGTGAGATCATGACCTAAGCTGCAGTCAGAAGCTGAACCGACTGAGCCACCCAGGAACAACCACCCCCCCCCTCCCGCCCCGAGCTACCTTTTAAAAATGCAAATCAGATCATGTTTCTCCCCTGCTAAAACCCTCCATTAGCTTCCCATCACCATAGGGATAAAATCCGAACTCCTTAACATGGTCCACAGGGCCTTTCATGACCTGTCAGTCTCACCCACTACACTCCTTTCACTATCCTCCGGCAACTATGCCTTATTTCTTTTCTTGTGATATTATACTAAGCTTGCTCCTATCTCAAGACCTTTGTACATACCCTTCCTCAATCTGAGATGTTCTTCTGCCAGAGTTTTGCAAGGCTGACTCCTCTTCACTCTCCTTCAGAGATCATCAGATCTCAGCTCACATGTCACTTTCTGTGAAAGGCCTTTCCTGATTAGGTATGATAGTGCCCTTCTTACCCCACTCTATCATGCCACCCTGCTTTTTATATGATCTAGAGCTGGTAAATATTTGAAATGATCTTGTTTATATATTGGCTTTCTTGTTCATTGCCTCGCTCCTCATTTGAATGCAACCTCTGGGCAGACAAGGACCTCTTCTGTCTGTTCCCTCTTTCCCCAGTGCCTTAGTTAAAGGTTCATTGAGTAAATGGATGTGGAGGCCAGTGAGTGATCCAGTTGGGCAGGAGTGAGTCTTGGTAGGGTGTGTGGGATAGATAGCAGGAGATGAAGCTTGAAAGATAACCTGAGATCAAAACATGGAAGGCCTTGAAGGTCAAGCCAGGGAATGTGGGCTTTATACTGAGACCCCTTGGGAGCCAGGAAAGAGTTTTTATTTTAAGAGGAATATCATCAGCTGACCCGGAGTAAGATTCATCTAGTGCCACGTGCCAGATGGAATGGTGGGTGAAGTGAATGGAGGGTCTGGTTTAAGAGCGCGTCAACTACTGTGTACCCCACCTTCCCCACTCTGGGGCCCGGTTCCACTCAGCTCCCCCTCCCTTTGGGGCCACTCAAGAGCCCTGACTGCCATTCCGCGCCACATGCCGCTGGGTGGCGCTGTGGCTCCTCCTACCCGAGCTGGAGGCGCGAGGGAGGCCGAGGAGCAGCCGAACTGAGCCTGGCGCAGGGATCCGTCGGCGCCTGCAGAGTGGGCTCTCCCTAGTCCACCTCTTTCTCCCACTTCCACGCTTCCCGAGTACAGGCCCGTCGCCGCTCCCCGGCCCCTACCTCCGACTCCAGCCCGCCTTTGGCCTGCTTTCCTCCGCCTCTGGCGGTCTTTGGCTTTCGACCCACCAGGCCAAAGTGGGGCCGAAGACGGGTACCCGCCGGGGTGCAGAAACGGCTGGGGCTGGGTGGTGCCCTCCCTTTGCAGCCCCTTCAGGTTTCGATCCTCCCTGGTTCCTGGGATGAGACAGAGCTTCCACAGCTGCCACCCTGGGCCGCCCCACCACCGGCCCCAGCCAGGCCTGCACTAAAGGTCTGGGCAGCCTTTTGATAAAAAGGGGCTAGAGTCATTGAGCCAATTTACTGTTTATGTTAATAGCCCTGCCTCTCCTCTCGGCCCCTGGCACAAGAAGCAGTTCTCTGGGACTCCTCCACCCCACTACTATATGACCCAGATATCCTATATGTCTGTCTGTGTATATTCTACATCCTAAACCCATCCCTCCAACCTCACTGCTATTGTCTGCCCCCAGTCTCATTACCTACCAAGTAGCCTCCAGCCTCCAGCCTCCTGCCCTTGCAGCCCAGACTTCCTCGCACTCAGCCAGGAGCCTCTTGGAGCAGTGGCCTGGCATCCTGCCCCTGTCATGGTTCCTGTTGCTTGGAAAAGTTGAAAGCTGGCGTTCAAGACCCTCCACACTCTTGCCTCACTCTTTTGGCCTGGCCTCAACTCACATCCAGAGTAAAAAGCCTATCCCTGGTAGGCTGCCCTGAGTAGAGAAGGAGCTACAAACAGGAACTGAACACAGTGGGAGGCTCTCTGGGACTCTGTACAGGGCTGCCTAGGCATCTATCTGAATAGTGGTTACTCACCATCACACTGTCACAACATTAGAGATATACAGAGAACACAGTGTCTGCCTCCCCTAGAGCACAGGAACACATCCGTATCTATTCCTTTGCCCTCTCCCTTTGTTTCCCCTGTCCCCTAGATCTGTTGTGTTCTCCCATCTCTCTGTTCCCCTTTCCATTTATGTTGTCCACTCCCCTATGACCCTCCTGCTGGTATATGAAGCTCATTCTCAACCAGGACATGGCATCCTTTCACAAAGTGGTTGATGACATGAAAACTAGGTTTCTCTGTAATGTTAAGTCTTGCTTTCAATGCATTTTTTTTCCCTTGAGTAGCCTAATATTCACAGACGTTAAGCTATAGGTAGCTCTTGAGGAGCAAAGATTTGAGACTATATTAAATGTAGCCTATTGAACACAACACAGAAACATGTAAATTAACATGGAAAAGCATACAAGGGAGCAGGAAAATTGGCAGAGGCAGATTTATCGGCAAAGAAAGCACTCATGGTTAATTTCAGGCTGTTCTGTGCCCTTGGACTCCAGGAAGCCATGCCCAGGGTTAGATAAGTATCATTCATTGTCTTAGAAGATGACTGGTAGGCGAAAGAGCTTGGAATCAAAAACATAACGCTGAGAAGGGTGGGATACGAGGAGACAGCTCGTCTTCCCCGACTGCATCCCAGGGTAGCTTCTTCTGGGAAATGACAGTTTCCTGTCCCCCAAACAAGCCTTACTGCTAAGAATATCCTCTTCCATTTGTACTGCACGTGTATACACAGTGTCTTCTGCTCCTCACAATAATCCTGTGTTATAGGAATTATTAGCTTGGGTTTACAGATGAAGGAACTGAGGATCAAAAAGGCCAAAAGGCACCCCCCCAAAAAAAATAAAAACCATTACAAAAAATGCAGAACAAAAAGCCAAGACTAGAAGCCAAGAATTCTAACTCCAAAACGGTTCTAGCACGTTTTCACCCACAGTTCCATGACTTGTTGAAGACCCAAAGCTAGGCCAACTGGCCCTGGCCCCGTACCCTCACTCTGTTCCCAGGAGGGACTGAAAACACAGGCAGTGTGACTGAAGCAGAGGAGAAAGGGCTTTCACCTGGCTGCTGTGCTGTGCTGACACCTGACCTGGGTTTGAATGATGGCAGGGGGAGACTCAGGCGATGTTGAGGTTTAAAGGACCAGCTGAGCAACAGGCAGCCTCATGCAGATACCTTCTGAAGCTGAGGTTTCCAACCAGAGACTTCCAGAGACATTTTGTTTGGCTTGGCAGTGTTGGTCTGTGCGGCACTTAAATTTCTCTTAGGTTTCCTCAATAAGAGATTTAATATGAGTGTTTTAAAAGTTCATAGAATAGTCGTTAAGAACATGGCCTGAGTTTGCATCCTGACCCTGCTACTTGTTCTGTGTGACTCTGGGAAAGTTACTTAAACTCTCTGTGCCTCACTTTGCCCATTTGTAAAATAGAGATAAACAATAGTACTCTACATCAGAGAGATACAAAGAATATTGCATTGTGATATCTAAAGCATTTAGAACAGTGCCTGACACACAATAAGTGCTATGTGGGTGTTTACTATTATTATTACTAGTGTTGTATATAAATTGGGAGTATATATAAGAGTTCACATAAAATCTATATCCCTAACATCTTAAAAATTTATAAGATCTAGGGGGCCCCTGGCTGGCTCAGTCAGTAGAGCATGAGACTCTTGATCTTGAAGTCATGAGTTCAAGCCCCACGGTGGGTGTAAGGCTTACTTTAAAATATAAATAAAAATTCAGAAGATCTGATAGTACTAGGCCCCTATTGCCAGCTGGAACGAAATCTGCCCCCTGTAGATGGAATGTGCTTTCTCCAGGTCAGCCCCACCCCCACAATTCCCCATCTGGTTTGTAAGACTGAAGCTAAGTGTCAATTGCCATTTATTATCTTACACGCTGCTTGTTTCATGAATTTCCACCATCTGCCTGGTTTCTAAAACCAGTCTGTCATTCGACCACTGCTTAAATGGTTCAAGGGGCAAAACATGTCACCAAATAGGAATCATTAGCCAAGTGGACATTGTTAACCAATGGAGGTTAAAAGCCTACCAGGCCTTTGCCTGCTTTCTTCACATCCCAGAATGGTACTTTGTTGCACCAGCTTGAGTTCAAGGAAAGCAGCAAAGTGATAAAAGAAGGCAAAGTTAGGCTTCTAAAGCATTCCAGAGCATTCCCTCCTGCAGCCTCACGGTTGGATTTAAAATCTGGCTCAAGAACTCTGCAGTAAGATATACCCACACCTCTGCCAAATCACACATGTTCAAGAGTAGTTATTGCAGCATTATGAATGATAGAAATGATTAGAAGGAACCCAAATGTCATCCATAAAAGACTGGTTAAATTAATTTTGATACAATGTGATACTGTGCAGCCATTAAAAGAACATGAAGAGCATTGTGTGCAGGATACTTTCATGTCTGTGGGAGGTGAACAGAAAACAGAAACACATAAACATGTATCTGTTTGTCTTTGTATAGATACCTCTTGAAGGATATATAAATATAGTAAAGGCATAACATATCTGTGGAAGGACATATGCATCAAGAAACTGGCCACCGTGGTTGTCTTCGGGGAAAGATATTATGAGACTAGGGAAGGAAGGAGATATACTTTTTTTTTCACTATATACCTTTGTATTCCTTTTAAATTTTGCACCACGAAACTGATTTACAAATTTTCATTTTTATTTATTTATTTATTTTTTTAATATATGAAATTTACTGTCAAATTGGTTTCCATACAACACCCAGTGCTCATCCCAAAAGGTGCCCTCCTCAATACCCATCACCCACCCTGCCCTCCCTCCCACCCCCCATCAACCCTCAGTTTGTTCTCAGTTTTTAACAGTCTCTTATGCTTTGGCTCTCTCCCACTCTAACCTCTTTTTTTTTTTCCTTCCCTTCCCCCATGGGTTTCTGTTACATTTCTCAGGATCCACATAAGAGTGAAACCATATGGTATCTGTCTTTCTCTGTATGGCTTATTTCACTTAGCATCACACTCTCCAGTTCCATCCACGTTGCTACAAAAGGCCATATTTCATTTTTTCTCATTGCCACATAGTATTCCATTGTGTATATAAACCACAATTTCTTTATCCATTCATCAGTTGATGGACATTTAGGCTCTTTCCATAATTTGGCTATTGTTGAGAGTGTTGCTATAAACATTGGGGTACAAGTGCCCCTATGCATCAGTACTCCTGTATCCCTTGGATAAATTCCTAGCAGTGCTATTGCTGGGTCATAGGGTAGGTCTATTTTTAATTTTCTGAGGAACCTCCACACTGCTTTCCAGAGCGGCTGCACCAATTTGCATTCCCACCAAGAGTGCAAGAGGGTTCCCGTTTCTCCACATCCTCTCCAGCATCTATAGTCTCCTGATTTGTTCATTTTGGCCACTCTGACTGGCGTGAGGTGATATCTGAGTGTGGTTTTGATTTGTATTTCCCTGATAAGGAGCGACATTGAACATCTTTTCATGTGCCTGTTGGCCATCCGGATGTCTTCTTTAGAGAAGTGTCTATTCACGTTTTCTGCCCATACAAATTTTCATTTTAAGAAATTCTGCAGTGGATACCAAAGGAAAACAATAACAACAAACAAAACTAATTCCAGAGTCTCTCAAAAGGCAACCTGAACCATCAGTCAGTCCAGGACAGCTGCACAGAAACAACCTGGCACCTGTAGTTCCCAAACCCTTGCTTAGTAAGCTGCTTCTCAAAGTTATCTCCACAGTCACCATTCCATGTCCAAGAGTACTCGAATCAGTTTCACTCTGGTCCTTCTTGCCCAGGCCACTTCCTCTACTCTGGTCATCTTGGCTTTGCTCAACCTCTAAAAAAATTCTGGTTTGGGATGCCTCTTTGACACCCAGAAGTGAAACCTTCTGGAGATTGCAGCTGGAGCTTGGCAGGAGTGATACACGAAAAAACCAGGATGTAAGCTATCCTTCTCCAAAAGTGCTTCTCCCAATCATCTGTGAGGGAGCTCTGAAGTGATCAGTACCTGTGTGTCTGAGTAGGGCAACTTCCCAGCCAAGGCCTACCTCCTTTACCTGACTGTAAGGTCCCCAATTCAATCCAAGAGACTTATTTTTTTTTAACCCTATGCAAAGCCCTGGGCCAGATGTAAAGTTCCCAAGGTATCAGGGACACAAGATAAAGGAGACAGAGTGCCACCTTCTAGGGATACACAGTCTAGATTCTGAAAAAATCTGAGTTGGAAGGAATATGGGGAGATAACGGAGGTCATAGCTTTCACCCAGAGTCCTGTGGGGGCCCTTGGACTTTATAGAGGAACTTTAGGAGTTCTACAAATATCAGATGTGTTGGCAGATTTCAGACAGCAACCAAGAGCTATGACCCTTCATTGCAAACCATTGATTTGATCAAAATTGTCCCATAATTCTCACTGATTTACTTTATAATAAAATTCATGACATAAATTTGAACTTAACACATTTCTATTAACAGAGCACTTGCTTCTATCTGTTTTACGTAATAGGGTTCTGTTTAAGATTTCACTAAGAGGTGGAGGGTTTAGCTGTTTCAGAAGGTTCTCCTTACTTGACAAAGGAGGAAACAGACCCAGAGAAAGGAGTGGACTTAACCAAGGTCATACAGCCTGACAGAAGTAGAGCCTGGTCCAGAAGCAGGGCCCACTGCCAGCAAGTACTAGGCCATGCCCCCTATACCTCTTAAGTAGTGATACAAAATCTAAATGAAGAATTGTGTTGGGTTAGGAGCATCCTTCCATGTGGGATCTTAGCAGGGCTGGAATAGACATCCCAGGACACTTCAGAGCTCAATCAGCCCAGCAAACCATCATTTTCTCCATCATATGACCTTCTTGTGGGGCCTGAGCTTTCAATAGGCTTCAGGTCTAGGCCTTTTTTCTGCCAGAGGTACCACCCTTCCGCTTCTCTGTTCTCTGGGGCATCCTGGTATTTCCTGAAGCCAGGGCCTGGGCTAGGAAAGCCAGACTTTATTACTTGCTCAACACAGCTTGACTCCCAAAAGCTGGATCTAAGCTCTGAGCCTCTTGCTTGCCCTTCCTGGGGACTTACCTCCCTTGCCTTGTTCCCACTCATTTTGCCCCCTCCTTTCCAGGTGTTCACTTGCTTGAACACTCACTTGCTGGCAGACATTCTTGTGGGCCCTTCCCCTTAGTCACCACTCCCCCTGAAACCACTACTGCTGCCTCAGACCTCTTGCCTTTTATCTTGCCCCAGAAGCTGAGTGAGCCCTCCAGTCCCTTAATTGTTCAGGTTGCTCTTTTCTGAACTCACTCCAATTAAGCTCCATAAATTGAAGATAATTGGACTGTCTCACTCAGCTTATGAGCCCCTGGGGCAGTGTCTTCTTAGTCTGGTACAACCCTGCCCAGAAAGGGTGGAGGCGGGAGGGAGAGGGGCACAGAGGAGGCCAGCCTGGGAGTCTGGCTCAGACCCCTGGGGAGAAGGCATAGGGTCACTGCACAGACATCCCTCCACTGGCTAAGTTTTGCAGCCTTGATCTCCTCTGCCTGGCCTAGTCCTCACAGGTCAACAACTGTGTGAGGAGCCATTCTTTATCCACCAACAATGCAGGCAGCAACTATGTGGTATATTTTTTCAAATAGTGAAGAAGTTCTAAGATTCTGCATAAAAGACCCTTATTTGGGGGCACCTCAGTGAGTCACCAGTAAAGAGGTAGGGGCCTGTGGGGAGAAACTCAGACTGAGGAGAATCCTGGGTAACTTGCCCCTTGGTGTACCTGCTCCATCCAACACAATAACATCTTCCCAAAGAAGTTTATGCGGCCATCCATCTTGGGTACTGCTAGGAAGGTTGAGTTTAGCCATATCCTATGTATCCAGATAGATGGATATAATTGCTGCTGTAAGGAATGGTTAGAGTAAGGAGTGAGTGGCTAAAGCAATAATGTTTCACCGCAGACTCAGGATTTCCTCTTTGCCTACCATCTTATGATGTCCCATTGCCCTAGGACTGCAGTGGGCAGGACACATCCTGGAGCAGCTCTTTGACCATTCTTTTTTTTAAGGTTTATTTATTTATTTTTGAGAGAGAGAAGGGGGTGGGGAGACAGAGAATCCCAAGCAGGCTCCATGCTGTCAGTGCAGAGCTGGACATGGGGTTGGAACTCAAGAACCATGAGAACCTGAGCTGAAATCAAGAGTTGGACACTTAAGCCACTGAGCCACCCAGGTGTCCCTCTTTGATAATTCTTCCTGAGCATGGGAGATGCTCTCACCCTACTACCACCAGGGCCATGCTCCACAGGCTCCCTACCATCCACTTCCCACTATACCAAAAGCTCCCATCATTGCCCATCAATACTCCTAAAGGCAGTTGAGCCTGCCATCATACCCTTGAAGCCTGGCATGGAGCCTGGCACAAAGCAAATTTTGTTGAAGAAATGAATTAATTAACAAATGCAATAGTTATGGTCTGAATGCTTCCATGCTTTAGACCTCTACAGAATCTACCCCTTTCCTTCCCTTGTGGGTGTAATATCATACCATTCCCTCATGGGAGGTTACAAAGGGAGGTCATATTGTCTGTCCTCTTGCCTCTGGTTGGGACTGCATTCAAATGCTCCTAGACAGAAGGTTTTTAATACTTCCACGAAATGAGACTGAAAGGGAAGCAGCTGGGCAGTAGTTGAAAGAGCACTCAAACTTGGAATCAGAAGATCTGTTGCAAGATCTGCTATTGCACTCACTAGCTAGAACCTAAATTGCAAGACAGGAAACAAGGCTGGAAAATAGAAAAGGCTTTGTATGGCACCCCAGAAAGCATTTGGACGTCCATTCATTCAACAAAACTTTACTATACCTACTATGTCCCAGGTACTATTCTTTTTTTTTTAAGTTTTTACTTATTTATTTTGAGAGAGAAAGAGAGAGTGCATGTGCACACAGGGGAGAAGGGGAGGGGCAAGGAGAGAGAAAGAGAGAGAGAGAGAGAGAGAGAGAGAGAATCTTAAGCTGGCTTCACACACTGTGCAGAGCCTGACGTGAAGCTTCATCCCACAACCCTGGGATTGTGACCTGAGCCAAAACCCAGTGTTTGATGCTCAACCAACTGAGACACCTAGGTGCCCAATCCAGGTACTATTCTAAAGGATTTTCATCACTCCGGCTGCTGGATGAAGTAATCATTGAGGAGCAAGACTCCAGACAGGGAGACAAGTTAGGAGGCTATAGCATCACTAGTCATGGTAAGAGATAAAGACCTGAATGAAGGCAGTAGCAATGGACAAAAGGAGCTGCACTGGAGAGCTATTTAGGGAGTAGAATTGATAGAACTTGATGATAGGGTTGAGGCAGAGAGGACACTCTAGATAAACACACTCAAGTTTCTGTTGTGAGAGTCTGAGTGGATAATGATGTAACTAATAAAGATGAGAAACACTAGGCTCTGGTTTAATACTTTGATAGAAAAGGATTCAGCAAGATAGTGAGCTTGTTTTGGGGCATGTGAAATTTGAAGAGGGGGAGGAAGAAAAGGAGGAGGAGAGACCCAATAGATGGTTGGATATATAGGTCTAGAGCTTAGCCAAGAGGCTTGATTGGACTGAGAGTTTTGGGAGTCCTCGGTATAAGGCTATCTATGGAGAAGGTATAGAGAGAGAAACAATGAGGGCTAAGGACTGGACTTTCAAATCTGCGAACTTTTATAATACATCTGAAAAGCAGTGAGAACTGAGAAGAAGCGGTCAGTCAGAGAGGTAGGAGGTGAGACAGGGGAGAATCATGAGAGCCAAGGTAGGTTTTCAAAAGGTAGAAGTGGTTAGCACAGTGTGGAGAGGAGTTCCAATAAAAGAAAGATCTGGACATGTTCCTATGGATTATATTCTGACTCTTTTCCATGCAGTTAGTGGAGTGGCAGGAACCTGTAACTGTGGTTTGAGGAGTAACTGACAGATAAGGAAATGGAGACAATAAATTAGACCACTCTTTCAAGAAGCCTATCTGAGATCAAACTAATTTAGATGGTAGCTGAAGGAAAATACAAGCCTCAGAAAGTTTGCAGGTGAGAGAGACTTGATTGTGTGCGTGTGTGTGTGTGTGTGTGTGCGTGCATGCACGTGCACACCCATGTGTGTGTATGAAGAAACCAACACGGGTTGACAATTCAATTATGAAGAAGGCATGAATATAGGATCCAGAACATATAAAGGAGAGGTTTGAGAATATAGGGAAGTTTGCTTACCTTAGAGTGGCATTTCCAGACCACACATTAGAATCCAGGCTATCACACTGCTCAGCTCCACACTGCTCAGCTCCAGATATATATGGGAGTGAAAGAATAAGGGAATGTGACCATATGAGACTTCTGTGCTCCTCCTCATTCTTCTTGCTTCAGGTTTTCCTTTGGCTTCATGAAGAACTAATTAACAAACAGGTTTTGGATCTCACTCATTTCAGGTGGGTCTCTCTTCTAATGGCTTTTCCCTCACATTTATCAATTCACCATTTCTCTTTAATTTTTCTCACACTTCTTGGTCACATACTCCTTACAATTTTCTTGGAGGTCCCAGCTTGAAAGAACACCATTGTGACCTGATTTCACCATGTCACCATCCATTCAGAAGTCAGAGAGTCAACCTGGTCCCTCTATGGTAGTGGCCTGTATGCAGTTTCAGAAAGACTGTTAGGATCTTTTACCACAAGGCTCCAGTTGGGCATACTTTTCTGTAAACTTGATTTTTTTTTTAGGCAGAAGAGATGGGGTAGAAGTCTCTGAGAGAAGTGTAAAAAGACAAAAGGAAGCCCATGGCTAAAAATGTCACAGTTAAAAGAAGTTTTACCTTTGGCCTTCTGCACTACTTATTCACTGAATGTCAGTGACAGAATACAGACTCTGATGAAGGTTAGAAAATAGACTGCAAGAGAATGGGCATTTCCCACGTTAATTGGGCCTACAACAACCTTCTGCTCTGAGCTAGCTAATCCAAGCTCTATTTTATAAGGACTCCTATAATAGTTCCCTTCCTCCACCCCATGCTTCACCTCACCACCGGAGTTGTTTAGTTCAGATGAGGGCACCCAGCTCTAACTCTGAGAAGGAATGAACAAATCATGTTTTGCTTGGGGCTTTGTGTACACAGTGCACTTGTACTTACCCTTGGCATATACACATACACCCATACCTACCCTTAGCTCCCTATGGAACTTTCCAAAGCAGTCAGTCCTCACTTAGACAAGACAATAGGGCTAGGCAGAATTTCTCAAACCCAGGGGAGGAAAAACTGGGTGTTAACAGATTTTACCAGCATGTAATAGACAGAATTCTAGTATGGCCCCCCTACACAACGATCCACACATCCTTATATAATCCCCTCCCTCTAAGTGTGGGTGGGGCCATTAAATATGATGGGCTATCAATCCCATAATTACACTACCATATGGGAAAAGGGATGTTTCAGATGTAGTAAAGGTCCATATTCAGTTGATTTTGGGTAAATCAAAAGGAAGACTATCCTGGGTGGGCCTGACTTAATTGGGTGAGCCCTTAAAAGACACAAGAAATGTCTTCAAAAAATGATGTTGCTGCATTTGGGTATTCCTAGGCCAAAAAAATATTAAACTTGACCTACAATTTGTATATTTATATAAAAATTAACTCAAAGTGGACCATATATTTAAATATAAAATGTCAAATTATAAAGATTTAGAAGAAAACATAGGAGAAAATCTTTAGGACCTAGGAATTACTGAAGAGATCTTAGATTTGACATGAAAAGCATGATCCATAAAAAAATTAATAAATTTGACTTCATTAAAATTAAAAATGTTTTCTGTGAAAGATCTTCTTAACAGGAAGAAAAGACAAGCTATGGACTGGGAGAAAATATTTGCAACCATGTATCTGATAAAGCAGAGGTATCTAGAATGTATAATAAAGAACTCTCAGAACTCAACAGTAAAAAAGGAACAATCAGAAAAGAAGCCAAAGATATGAAGAGATATTTCACTGAAGAGAATATACAGACAGTAATTAAGCACATAAAATGTTCCACATCATTAGCTGTTAGGGAATTGCTAATTAAAACTACCTATTCAAAATGCTAAAACAAACAAAAAATAGTGACACCACCAAATGCTGTTGAAGATTTGAGAAACTGAATCACTCATACACTGCTGGTAAGAATGTAAGATATTACAGTCACCCTGGAAAAGACTATGGCAGTCTCTTTAAAAACTATGCATGGGTACCTGGGTGGCTCATTCGGTTAAACGTTCAACTCTTGATTTCAGCTCAGGTCATGATCTCACAGTTAATGAGTCTGAGCCCCACATCGGGCTCTGTGCTGTCAGCACAGAGCCTTCTTGGGATTCTCTCTGACTCTCTCCTTGCCCTTCCCTAGCTTGTGCATGCACACGTGCTCTCTAAATAAACAAACAAACATTAAAAAATAATGAAAATAAAAACTATGCATATATTTACCATATAACTCAGCTATTGCACTCTCATACATTTATGCCAGGAAAAAATGGAAACCTGTGTTGACACAAAAATCTGCACATGATTGTTCATATCAATTTTATTTGTAATAGCCAGAACTGAAAACAATCAAAATGTCCCTCATAAGTTGAATGGTTAAACACACTGTGGTACATTTGTACCATAGACTACTACTCAGCAATAAAAAAAAGGAATAAACTATTGATATACCCAACAGCTTGGATGGATCTCAAGGGCATTATGCTAAGCAAAAAAAAAAAAAAAAGTTGGGGGGCCAGTCTCAAAAAAGTTACATGCTGTGTGTTATATAGCATTGTCAAATGCCAAATGACAAGATTATAGAGTTGGGGAGCCAGGGGTTAGAGATGGTGAGAGGGAAGAGGTAGATGTGACTATAAAGAAATAGCACAAGGGAGATAACTTTGATATGATGAAACAGTTCTGAATCTTGATTTCAGTGGTTGTTACACAAATCTATCTATATATATATGTTATACAATGGCATAGAACTACATGCACACACTGTGCCAGTGTCAATTGGTTGGATTGAATATTGTACTATAATTATATAAGATGTAACCATTGGGGAACACTGCATAAAGGATACATGGGACTTCTCTGTACTATTTTTACAACTTCCTGTTATTCTATAATTATTTCAAAAGAAAAAGCTAAAAGTGAGGGAGGATGGGATGGAGGAAGGGAGGAAGGAAGAGAGACAGAGCCAGAGCCAGAGACAGAGACAGAAACAGAGAGGCAGCCTCAGCAGATGCTCTCTTTTTGGCCTTGTAGAAGCAAACAGCCATGTTGTGAACTGCCTATGGAAAGAGTTGTGTGGCAAGGACCTCATGGTTGGTGGCCTCTAGGAGCTGAGAGTAATCCTTGGCCAACAGCCAGTCAAAACAAAATGGGGACTTAAGCTCTACAATGGCAAGGAACTAAATTCTGCCGACAGCTAGTGAGCTTGGTAGAGAAGTCCAAGTTTCAGATGAGATGGCAACCCTGTAAACATCTTGATTTCAACCCAGTGAAATCCTGAACAGAGAATCCAGCTAAGCTGTTCCCAGACTTCTGATGCAGGAAAACCATAAGAAAGTAAATTTGTGTTGTTTTAAGCCACTGTACTTGTGATAATTTGTTACACAGCAATATATAACTAAGCCACAGCCCCAAGAGTGAGATGCCATTGAAAAAATGGGAGCTTTGTTTCCAGGGGCCACAGTTGGGATGAATACATTATGACAAAAGAAACCAGCAACATCAGTGGGGAGGAGCAGGCTTCGAGTTGAAACAGATGCTTGTGGTCTTTCCCCAAAAATATGGTTTTTCAGTTCAGACTCTTGAACTGCCTCCAAACCAACCCAGCTCTGCTGGCTGCTTGACCCTGCAGTTGGCTGTCACATCCCAAGTTTGCTGTTCACAATCACAAATGAATTGCACACTGATGGCACTATGCACTTGCCCTGCTTCCTGCTTCAGATTTTCAGCTGTAGCTAATTCCTCTTGCAACCTTCCTGGCCCTCTCTAGAGAGGTGGACTTGAACCCAGGGCCCCAGGTACTCAGGCAGCCCTATCCAGTTCACAAGCAGCTACATCAAGCCAGCCTGAGTCTCAGACACTGGCCCTTTCCCCCATCCCTCTAGTCCCCAGACTTGGGGCCAGCAGGACACACAGGCTAGCTCTCAGTGAATGCCAGAAAAGTAAAAAACATAGGGTAGAATTACACATGTGGGCTGGGGGTTTTCTTTCAATCTTGCTTTCTGCTGCTGTATTTCATGGTCACTGTGTTAGTCTACTCAGGCTTCCATAACAAAATACCACAGACTGCATGGTTTAAACAATAGAAATTTACTTCAGCACAGTTCTGGAGGCTAGAAAGTCCAAGATCAAGGTGCCAGCTAATTTGGTTCCTAGAAAGGACTCTCTTTCTAGCTTGTAGATGGCTGCCTTCTCACCACTGTCCTCACATGGCAGAGAGAGTGTGTGAAAGTTAAAAAGAAAGAGAAAGAGAGAGAGAGACAGAAAGCTCTGGGGTCACCTCATCTTATGAGTACACCAGCCTATAGGAGTAGGGCCCCATGCTTATGACCTCATTTAACGTTTATTACCTCTACACAGGTCCTATCTCCAAATATAGTTGCATAGGTGGTTAGGGCTTCAACATATGAATTTTGGGTAGACACAAACATTTAGTCCACAACAGTCACCTTCTGCTGTGCTGCCAGCATTCACAAATACTGTTCCAGTATAGGTGGACAGGGTTACAGAGAGGTGGAGAGGTGGAGGCAAGAGCCATTTAGTCATGCCCTCAGAGGCTTCACCATCCTTACTTCCAATATTGGAAGGTGCTATGGTATAGTGGCAAGAGCATGGACTTTGGTGTTAGGCACCTGTTTCCTCTTATTGGTTGTGAGACCTTGGGAGAGTCATTTAAACTCTCTGAGCTTATCATCTGTCAATGAAGGTTATAATATATATTTTTCATGGGTGTTGTTAGAATTCAATGAAATAATGCCTGTAATAGCACCTATGAGCACCTAGCACATAGTGGGTATTCGATAAACATTAATGTTATTTCCCTTCTTCTTAGCCCATTCCCCATACCATCCACCATCACCAGGTCCAATGCATGCTCTGGCTACTACAAACTGATCTCCTTGTTCTGGGTAGAAGACATCAATATTCAATATCCCTGAATTGGAGGCTGTGTAGGTAGAATTTCTAACAATGGCCCCAGGATTCCATATTCTCATTCCAAGAACCTGTAAGTGTGATGAGATATTGCTTCCATGGTTGTGTTATATTATATGGTCCAGTTGATCTTTAAAAAAGGAGAGTCAATGGGGCGCCTGGGTGGCGCAGTCGGTTGAGCGTCCGACTTCAGCCAGGTCACGATCTCACGATCTCGCGGTCCGTGAGTTCGAGCCCCGCGTCAGGCTCTGGGCTGATGGCTCGGAGCCTGGAGCCTGTTTCCGATTCTGTGTCTCCCTCTCTCTCTGCCCCTCCCCCGTTCATGCTCTGTCTCTCTCTGTCCCAAAAATAAATAAAAAACGTTGAAAAAAAAAAAATTAAAAAAGGAGAGTCAATAGAATATTATTCAGCCTTAAAAAGAAGGAAATTCTGACACATGCTATAACCTTGAAGACATTATGCTAAGTGAAATAAGCCAGTCACAAAAAAAAACAAATATTGTGTAATTTCATTTATATGAAGTACTTAAAGGAGTCAAATTCACAGAGACAGAAAGTAAGATAGTGGTTTCCAGGGGCTGAGGGAAGAAGAAATGGGGCATCATTGTTTAATGGATATACAGTTTCAGTTTGAAATGATAAATAAGTTTTGTAGATGAATAGTGATGATGGTTGCACAATATAAATGTACACTGAATTGTACACTTAAAAATGGTTACAGCAATACATTTTATGTCATATTTATTTCACCACAATTTTTAAAAAGATGGGGTGCCTGGGTGACTCAGTCAGTTAAGCATCCAATTCTTGGTTTCAGCTCAGGTCATGATCTCATGATTCAAGAGTTCGAGCCCTGCATCAGTGCAGACCCTACTTGGGATTCTCTCTCTCCTCTCTCTGCCCCTCCCCCACTCGTTTGCATGCACATGCTTTCTCTCTCTCTATCAAAATGAATACACTTTTTTAAAAAGGAGATTTTCTAAATGGGCCTAATCTAATTACATGAACCCTTAAAAGCAGAGAACTTTATCTGATGGATGAAGAGGAAGGAAGAACAGAAAATCAAAGTTGACACACTGTGTCTGGTTTGAAGATGGAGTGGGGCAGAAAGAACTGCAGGTGACCTTTCTCAAAGCAGTGAGCAGCCCCCAGGTGACAGCCTGTAAAGGAATGGGACCTTAGACCTACAGCCACAAGGAAGTGGATTCTGCCAACAACATAAATCAATGTGGAAGTGGGTTCTTACTCCCAGCCTCCAGATAAGACTCCAGACCAGCTGAAACCTTGATCTTGATCTTATGAGACCCTGAGCAGAAACCCAGTCAGCTCTTCCAAGCTTCCAGACCTACAGAACTGTGGGCTAATAACTGGGTGTTGTTTCAGGCTGCTAAGCTTGTATAAATGTGTATAGCAGCCATAGAAAACTAATACAGAGGACTTGGGATTTTACTCATATGAAGAGGCTCCACCCCAGGCCCTAGGAGTTTGTTGCTCTAAGCTTTATCCATATAGATATTTATGCATGTACTATTCTACATATTTGCTGAGTGCCTCCTATGTGCCTGACACTGCTAGGCCTTAAGGATATGGCTGTAAGCACAGCTATGGAACTTCTAGTCTAGCCCAGGGGCGGTATTCTCTCCCTCTGGCCAAATCTGGAGGCAAACACTCTGCCCTGTTATCAGAATCCCCTTGGGCCCTCCCAGCACCTGAATGCTTGGTGCCATTCCTGAAAAGTTGTGATGGGAGTGTCAGAAAAGGGCATTGACAGAAAGGTAGGGGCTGGGAAAATCTCTCTGAGGCCCAGAGACTGCGCACTGCAGTTCTGCTCCACACCATGTAGACATTGCTCAGGGATGTTTGTGGGGATTGGGCAGGGCTCTCAGCATCTTGGGAGAAACTGAGGCCCAAACAACTTAAACTGAAGATTCTACCTGGACTTCTGAAAGAGTAAGAGTAGCAAGGGGGGAGATGAAGTGAGTGTTATCTGGGGCCTTTTTCAAGGTTCATAGTGGGTATTCGGAAAGGAGGCCCAGAGAGGAAACCACATGGTAGTAATATGCTTGGAGTATTGGGGAAATGGCTGGGAGCAGTGAAATATTGGAAAAAGATGGCAGAAGTACATTCGGGATATGGGCAAGAGCCCAGGCTTGACAAGCAAAAAGACTTGGAGTGGGATTCTAGGTGGAGAAGCCAAGGAGAAAGGGGCAACAGTGAAGAGACGCCCAGGTCTGGTCAAACTCAGGGCTTCCCTCAGCAACTAAGAGGCTGGGTGGGGCCTGGGCTTTGGACACCCAATCCCTCTTCCAAGCCCTCCTAGGCAAAGCTGGGGCCTAAACTTTGGGGGAAGTGCCAGGGGTGGGGCTGGGGACAGCTCAGCTCTCCAGCCCTTTAGCAGCCCTTCCTGACTCATTGGTAATCTGTTTATGCGTTTATTTACAAGATTGGTTTCTGCTTCAGTGAGGGGGAGATTGGCTCTATGCTCTCAGGCCCCCAGTTCTGAGTTAAACTCCCCTGCAGGGCAAGCTGCCTGCTCCCTGTCCCATTTGGCTGACTTTCCCCTGCCTTCTCTGTTCCTTTGGCCCCTGACTGGTGGACAAGGAAGTTTTAGGGAGCTGCTCCTCTGGGACTGGCTAGGCCTCTGGTTCCCTACAGGCCTAGACATCTGGGGTGGGGGTGGAGTGGGTCTGGGCAGGAACTCAGGCTCCATAAGAACCCTGAGAAAATCACACTGAAATCCTGCCCAGGGAAATCTGCAGTTGTCCAACAAGAGCTTCACTTTAATACATGTGGTATTTTTGTGTGTGTGCATATTCAGACTGTAGCAGCTGCAGAGGGAGAGGCCTGTGAAGGGGGCAATGAGACTGGAGTGGGGTGACAGGGTGGGGAGAAGGTACAGACTGGATTGCCACCAAAGGCCAGAGCTTAGTGTAGGGTGAAGAGGAGAGGTACAGGCAGTTAAGGTGTAAGAGAGGAAATCATCAGGAATGCAGGACTGTGTCTGAAGGAAGAGAGGAAGGGGAGGTGCAGTGGCAGCCAATGGGTGGAGTTAGGGCCTATTGGGATGGCACATGGTATATATAGATGATAGAGGCAGGGCAGAGAAGGGAGGGCATGAGAGAGCAACCCTTTTACTGTTGATGAATATTGTCTATTACCATAACTCAGCATGTGAAGTATTTTTCTATTGCAAAACTGGAGAGATAAAATTCTGGAAGGTCATTACCAAGGATAGGAGAGGGGCACCTGAATGAATCATCAGAGAAACCCTGAGGAAGTGGGTGGAGTTCATAACCTGAACTGGGAAAGACCTGATGATTCACTGAACTCAAGATCTGTCAATCCTTTCTCCTCTACCAACAGACTGAGAACTGGAGGCATTGCTCAGATAAGACACTGGATCTCTGTGAGTGCTGTAATAGGGGAAGGGGAGTGAGTTTTGAAACAGGAAGAGACAGGGAGTATGCTAGTGACCTTTGAAAGGGTCTGACCTGAGTTGTAGAACTAGAAAGGACCTCAGGATCATATGATCCAACCTCTTTATTTTACACTTAAGGAACTGGAGCTCGGAGAAGGAAAGTGATTTGGCCAGCATCACAAAGTTGTGTTAGTGAACTAGGTGGATAGATAAGCTTCAAAAAGAGTCCATATAGGCTACCAGAGAGAACATCTTCGGGTATTAACCTAGATAGGGTCTGTAAATACTTGGTGCCATTGAACTACTGCAAATACATAGTGCCATTTAACCACTCTTGTGCCAATTGTGAACATTGCTAATTGGTCATTGCACCCCAACTTCAGTGCTGACTCTACCTCAAAGTGCTTTTTTTTAACGAATTTTTAAAATTTTTACTTATTTATTTTGAGAGAGAGAGAGAGCAGGGAAGCAGCAGAGAGAGAGGGAGAGAGAGAATCCCAAGCAGCCTCCACAATGTCAGTGCAGAGCCCTACATGGGGCTAGATCTCACAACTGTGACATCATGACCTGAGCCAAAATCAAGATTTGGATGTTTAACTGACTGAGCCACCCAGGCACCCCTACCTCAAAGCCTTTCTTAATTGAGTACTCCAGGCAATGGATCAACATTGACATAGAAATGAAAACAGTTTATAATCTCAATCCTGGAACAACAGCAGTGTGTCACAAAAGGGTAGAGTAGTCCCAATGTCTAGTCAGGTAAATATCATTATCTAATGCTTTTTTGGTTGCAAGCAACAAAAGAGTTGCCCTCTGGAAGGGCAGGAATGAGGACAGCTCTGTAGACATTTATGGCCCTTCCTCATTAGAGCATTGCCATTTATGGGACTCAGCTCCAATGATTAGCTCCTATGCTTTGTCTCCCATTGCCAGTTTTAAATTCCAGAGTGAAGTTGATTGGACAACTTGGAACAGATTTTTAAACCTTGGAACCATAAGTGATGGAGAGAGGATGGGGTCATATAACATAGGGCTGACTTGACCACTGGGCCTGGGAATTGGGGCATTCCCAGAGATGCTTTCAGCTGCAATTAATAGAAAACACATCAAAAAGTGACTTAAGCTATGAGGGAAACTTATTGTTAATACAATGTCCAGGGATATGGAGTTCTGGGATTGGTTAATTCATCATCAAGGACACAGCATATTTCCATCTGTTAGCAAAAGGAGTGGGGAAATAGCTATTGGATAAATAATAAGCAGTGTCTGTCACAGGGGTGTTGTTGTAAGCCAAACCACCACTCCAAGGGGTGTCTACCCCAGATATGCTTCAGGTAAACCAAAAGGGACCAAGAGAAACAGGCTAGGGTGAAAGTGAAAGGGGGCTTTTCAGAGACCAGAGCCACAGAGGCTATGTAAAAGGAGTTGCAGAAACACTCATGAGGTCTCCTGAAGTGCAAGAAAGACCTCTCTCGGGCTAGATGAGGAAGTGCCTTCATCACTCATGGGACTAGGAACCAGGTTATTTCTCTCAGGGGGCCGGGAAAACTACTCAGGACAAGGACAGACTTTCCCAGAATCAGGAGGCAATCTGGAAATGTTCCCCATATCATCCCCAAAAGCTAAATTAATAAAGCAGGTTCTGGAAAAGGCAGAGAATCCCACCAGCCCTAATGGTGGCACCAACCAAACTTTCCAGGCAATGAGTCTGAGTAGTGTGGTTGAGCATCCAACTGAGACAGGACTAAGGCCAAGAATAGGAATGGGGATTGAGTGCCCTATAAACTGTGCCAGCCAAGCCCATCAGCGGAAAGATCTGAGTTCCATTAGGAAAAGTAACCAATCTTTCTTTAACTCATTTATTTCTGGGGTTTTATAATTTTAAAAAATTGTTGTGTTCCCCTCAGCTTCTGAGAAAAGTATCTTTTGAAAACCCCCATCTTTCCTCAGATCAGTTCAAGCAAAAAAGGCATTTGGCCACAGATAAATCATAACAGCTAGGAAGATTGTCAAACTCCTGAGCCACTTGAAATCTTGGGATGAGAGGATGAATTAGAGGTAGATGGAGAGGTGGCATTTCTATGAGGTTTAAAGGTCCTTCCTGGACTTTTCCCTCATAGAAAGGGGATACAGATGACTATTGTCTGTAGACAGGACATTATTGGAGGGTTTTGAGCCTGAATGCAGGATGAAGCTGGTGAGGATTCAGGTTGGGGCCCTTTTGAGGAAAGACTACCCTCAGAGAGGTTCAATTCTTTTCTGTCTATCACCTTTCCCTCTGCTGTGACTGTATATGTGAAATTGTGCATGTTACCAAATCTCAGAGAGTCCCAATTTCCTCATTTTCAAGATGGAAATACCAGGTATGGATGCTGTGAGGATTAAATGAGATCACATATGGAGGGTTTAACATTCTTGGCTCAGAGCAGGTGATCAAAGACTCAGTAAAGTCAATAAGACATACTTTTTTCCTCCTTCAGTGTATGTCACCCTAATCTATCCAGATTGTGTGTCTTTGTGCCAGATACTGGACACTCTGCTAGAAGCTGGGTATTCAGACATGAAATTATACAGTTCCTTCCCTCAAGTATCTTACAGTCTAGGGGATAACTAAGGAAATATCATTTATAATAAAGTCTCTAGAAAAGGTATACACATATAGGCTCACTGGGAAAATGGGGGAAGTAAGACCAAAGTCTACCTGAGGAATTCACAGAGGAGGTAGCATTTAATCTGGGCTCTGAAGAATGAGTAGAAATTCACTCAGTGTACAAGCATGGGGATAGTCTTCAAAGCAGAGAAAACAGCATGTACAAAAGATAGAGGTATGAGAGAGCATACCTAATTTAGTATTGCTGGAGCATTACCTATTACCATAGATAAAAAAAGGGTAAATTTTTCCATTAAGTATTTTTTAATGTTTATTTATCCATTTTGAGAGAGAGACAGAGAGAGAGGAGCAGAGAGAGAGGGAGAGAGAATCCCAAGCAGGCTCTGTGTCATCAGTGCAGAGTCTGATGCAGGACTCGATCCCACAAACCGTGAGATCATGTCTTGAGCCGAAATCAGTTGGAGGCTTAACCGACTGAGCCACCCAGGTGCCCCTCTATTAAGTTTTTAATTTTAATTCCAGAAGAGTTAACAGTGTTACATTAGTTTCAGGTGTACAATATAGTGATTCAACAATACCATACATCACTTGGTGCTCATCACAACAAGTGCCCTCCTTAATCTGCATCATCTTTTCACCCATCCCCTACCATCTCCCCTCTAGTAGCCATCAGTTTGTGCCCTATAGTTAAGAGTCTGTTGCATGTTTTGTCTCTCAAAGAAGGTAAATTTAATCCTAGAGCCCAGGGCATCTTACTAAAGAATTTTGAGCAGGAAAGTGGCTTATCACATTAGCAGTGATATTTAAGATGATTCCAAGGAATAGTGAAATTAGAAGTTAGGTGAAAAATTACTGTTTTTGGCAAAATGGGACCTTAACTGGAGCATTGGCAAATGGAGATGAAGAAGAAGAGGTGAATTGGAGAGTTAGTGAAAAGACAGTACCTTTAGAACTTGGTGATGAATTAGATGTGAAGAATGAAAGAGGAAAGGAGTCTAGTGTTTGGTATATGGGAAACTGGATAGATTAGGGTGACATGTACCGGGATAGGCAACACAAGAGGAAGTGGGAATGCAGTAAGGGGCAGGAAAGAGATAATGAGTTCCATTCTGAAATGTTAGGCTGAAGAACCTGTGAGATGTCCAGATAGAGATGGGCAGGACAGAAATCCGAGCTGCAAATGGAAATTTAGAAAATGCCAGCAGTAATTAAGAGGAGAAGAGAAACAACAACATTAAAAAGGTAGATCAAGGCCCTTTGAAACACAGACTGATGGTTCTTCAAAAGGTTAAATGTAGAGTTACCATTTGACCCAGCAATTCTGCTCCTAGCTATATACTCAAGAGAAATGATATCACATGTTCACACAAAAACTTGTACATGAATGCTCATAGCAGTAGTATTCACAATAGCCAAAAGTTGGAAACAATTTAAATGTCCCTCACTGAATGAATGGATAAATAATTGTGGCATATTCATACAATAGAATATTAATCGGCCAAAATAAAAGGAGCTAAGTACTGACACATGCTACAATAGGGATGCTAAGAAGCTAGACACAATTATGCTAGACACAAAAAACCACATATTGTATAATTCTATTTATATGAAATATCTGGAATAGGCAAATACAGTGAGACAGAAAGTAGATTAGTGGTTGCCTAGGGCTGGTGAGGATTAAGAAATTGGGGGGTGATGGCTAGGGGGTATGGGGTTTCTTTTTGTAATAATGAAAATGTCCTGGAATTAGTGGTGAAGATTGCACAACTTATCATATACACTAAAAACCAATGGATTGTAAAAACAAACAAAACAAAACAAAAACCCACTGAATTGTATAGTCACATGGGTGACTTGTATGGTATATGAACTATATCTCAATAAAACTGTTGCTAATGTTTTTTTAAAGATGGGCACAGAAAGAAAGGCCCTCAGAGGAAATTGTTTTTTAAAAAAATGTCTAAGGGGCACCTGGGTGACTCAGTCAGTTGAGCATCGACTCTTGGTTTTGGCTCAGGTCATGATCTCATGGTCCATGAGTTCAAGCCCTGCATCAGGCTCTGTGCTGACCATGCGGAGCCTGCTTGGGATTCTCTCTCTCCCTCTCTCTCTCTGCCCCTCCCCCTTTCACTCTCTCTGTCAAAATAAATAAATAAAAACTTAAAATATTTTTTAAAAAAATGTCCAAGAGGTAGGATAATCCAGAGCAAGTGCCAGGAAAATAAGAAAATAAGAGCAGGTCAAGAGAGTGTTCCAAAACAGGGGTCAAATGCCATGGACAAGCCATGTAAGATCACAACCACCTTTTTTCTTCCCTCTTTTATTCTCCTGCCTGGATAAAGAGATATATTCACTGTGGTCTCTATAAGGCAGGAGGATCGGGGCCCTCTCATACTGTAGGGGAGGACCTGTACTTATGCAAAAGCCTAGGAATGTATGAACAAAACAGAAGCTTGTTTAGATAAAGGCCACAATCAAATGAAAAGAAAGGACAAGATCCCTACTGATGAGAAAATTAGGATAATCATCCAGTCTCTTCCAAGTGACCAGTTTTTTCCTGGAAGAAAGAGGAATTTTGTCAGATGCTGTTCCCACAAAGCTAAATGTCAGTGGGATATGGTATGATGAGGTAGAATGGCCCTTGAATATTTTTTACTTTGGCAAAGTCATCATCAAAGAGCACTGAATAAGTCATTTTCTATGCACAACTCTACATGAAGTGGATCTTTTGCCTTCAATTCTTCCTTGAAAAGAGTTTATAATCCAAATTGATGAAGGACATGTGTACACTGGACCATGTGTTCCATCAATAAAAAGATCACTTGTCATTCATTTCCATATGTCCAGCATCCCACAGGGGACCAGACACAATATAGATGTTCAGATCTTAACTGACCAATTGACTGACTGAATAGGTAAATGAAACATAGATGAATGAAGCAAATGGATATACATTGACAAAATAGCAACATGTTTAAAAGTTGGGAGATAGGAGAAATTAAATTCCTATGGTAGAGGGGTAAGGAAGTGAGGGGAGATAATGAAAGTCCCAGGTGTAGTTGAGGAGAGCCTAGTTTGCCTTGCCAATCAGATTAGGCAGGTAAAATTCCTGAGTGGAGCTGACCTAATCTGAGCAGGGAGAGGTGGACCTGGTGGGGAGCAGAGAGGCGTGTGCGGTCCACAGGCACTCCAATTCCAACTTTTGAAAGCATTATGCCTGACAAATAATATGGCCTAAGGACCATATTTTGTAACCTTTGGGGAGGATTCTTAAGAAGAGGTGGTAGTCAGAAATGTTTGAATGATGGAAACCAGCAAGCTCATAAGTTGCAGGGAGTATGAATTCCAGGGTTAAGTTGGGGAAGATTGCTCAGAGGAAGGAGAATTTGAGTTAGGGACACTGAGAGGCCAACCAAGGGAGAAAGAAGAGATTAAAAAAATGAGGTTAGCTGGAGCTACCTGATAAGAGACAAAGTTCCAGTAAAAGAACAGTGAGAAGCCACCCCAGGAGAAAGAGGCAGAATTTATCACTCTCTCCACTGGACTCTGATAGCACTTATAGAATAATATCACAATTATTTGCTGAGATGCTTGTCTTACCAGAGACTTAGCACAGGGCCTTCATCTGATTGTTCCGAGCATGTGCCTGGATGCTCTGACAATGCTTGCAGACTGAAAGAACAATTGGATAAATGGATGACTAGATGAGAAGAAATGGTGTATTTAATGTGATAGACAGTTTGGGAAACTATCCAGAAGAAGAAAAAGCTCTTTGTGTAAGGATATTTGTTGCAGCATTGTGTATAATAGTGAAAAATTGAAAATACTTAACTAAATGATGGTGCATCCACTCAATGGAATATTATGTGGCCATTAAAATGATAATTATGAAGATGCTATAGCAACACAGCAAATGATTATGATATAGTAATGCTAAGTGACACAGAGTATGAAATTGCATCTATGCCATGATTACAAGTATGTAAAAATGATGTATGCATATGGCCAAGCTCTGGAGAGGAAAGCATAAAAAATAAAAACATGACTCACTGGGTGGCAGGATTATCAGTGAATTATTTTTTTCTTTTCTTTTGATTTATGTTAATGTCATTTATGCCATTACAAAGAATAAAATGAAGTTGATAGTTGGGAAACAAACTAAACCATGACCTTGCAAATTGGACAGAGAGGGCAGACACCAGAAATGAGAATCCCCACAAAATGATGTTGCTGAGTTGAAAGAAGGCTGAGGCTGAGGCTGCTGGCATAGAACAGAAGGGATGAGTTTGGGAGGTGTATATTGTTATTGCCTGCCTGCTCCAATGTCTGCAAATCTGGCCTACACAGGTTGTACCTGTTCTGGAATCAAGAGAGCAGGGAATTTGAAATCAGAAAACCAAAGTTCTACTGCTTTCTAACTGTATGATCTTTTGGGCAAGTTTATTAATCTCTCTGAGCCTCAGTTTGATAAACTGTAAAACAGACCTGACAATTGTTAACTCACAGGGTTGTCATGAGGATTAAGTTGAAGAGAATGCATATGAAAGTCCTTTGTAAATGACAAGGCCTACACAGCCATAAAGAGTTGTTATTACTGTTATCTGCCATTTAGTTATTATTGTCTCCCAACTTGGCCTGAAATTCCATCCATTAGAGATTTATTTATTTATAACTAGCAAACACTTCTGGAAGAATTGGAAAGAGGGGGTATCATTCATTCAAGAGTCAATATAGACTAGTCCAGTGGGTCTCAACTCTGGCTGTTATTAGAATCCCATGGGGGCAGGTTTTTTTTTTAATTGATTCCCAGGCCCCACATCTAACAGAGTCTCTGGAGGTAAAACCCGGATAGGAGTGTCTTTTTAAAGCTCCTAATATGCAGTTGGGATTGAGATCTACTGGCAAATGGGCCCTGACCAGACAGCCTGACTTCAGATTTCAGTTTAAATCTTGTCTCTTCCACTTACTGTGTGACCTGGGAGTAGTTATATAATCTCTATAAACCTTACTTCCTTTATCTTTAAACAACAATTGTACCTCATTATGGTTGTTCTGAGGATTCAATGAGTTAATACCTGTGAACCACGTTAGCACAATGCCTGGCACACAGTAAGTGCTTTGAAGTGTTAGCTAATTTTGTTGTGATTTGTAGGCTCTGCTCCAAGTTCATCCTGAAGAACAACTCTTGACCTTTATCAGGGAGAAGAGAAGGTACAGTATGGAGACTGCTTTATCCTCAGTCTTTGTCTGACTTTCTTTTTTAAATATTTATTTATTTTTGAGAGAGAGAGAGAGAGAGAGAGAGACAGAACACGAGCAGGGGAGGGGCAGAGAGAGAGGGAGACAGAGAATCTGAAGCAGGCTCCAGGGTCTGCGCTGTTAACACAGAGCCCAACATGGGGCTTGAACCCACGAACTGAGAGATCATGACCTGAGCCGAAGTCAGACGCCCAACTGACTGAGGCACCCAGGTGCCCCCTCTCTGACTTTCTAACACCAGTCTCTCTTGGCTCAGATGTTCTGACACCTGGGGTTTGGGTCCCTGGCAAATGACTTTCACAGCTGGCCCTCCTTAATGAAAATTGGCTTCCCCTGGAGATCTCACATTCCCATTTTTTATCAGCATCCAGGCCTATGGTGCACTATGGACTAGTCTTGGTTGATTGAATAACAAGCAACAAAGACTGTCAGGGCAGATCCCACCTACCCATTTTCACCTAAGCCTTGCCGTGTCACGTCCCATGCAACCCAAATCTTGCTTCTGAAGCATTTCTGAAAAGAAAAACTGCCAGATTTGTATACTCTCTTTCTGCAACAGAAGACAGAGCTCAATTGACCGAGATTTCTCACCTAATGGGAAAGTGAGAGGGTAGTAGAAAGAGGCTGGGCATCTGTCTTCACTGTGTATAATCTCTCTTGGTGACAGAGTATCTGCAATAACTAAACATCCCTGAACATGTTTTGTACTCTCTGTTAATTTCCTGTTGTTGCTATAACAAATTACCACAAACTTAGTTATTTAGAACAACACACATTTATTTTGTTCACATATCTATAGGTCAGAAGTCCAAACTCATTCTCCCTGGGCCAAAAGTCAGGTGTCAGTAGAATCATGCTCTGTCTGGAGGCTCTAGGGAAGAATACAGTTCTTTCCTTTTCCAGTTCTGGTGCTGCCAGCACCTCTTGGATTATGATTGCATCACCCCAATCTCTACCTCCTTGGTCACATGGCCTTGTCAACATTTTCTCTGATTCCCACTTATAAGGATACATGTGATTGCATTCAGAGCCCACCCAGATAGTCCAGGATAATCTCCCCATGTCAAAATCCTTAACTTAATCACATCTGCCTAAACTAACATTGCAATCATAGTTTCAGGGGATTCAGATGTGGATCTCTTTTAGGGGCCATTATTCAACCTACTACACACTCCAGGGTGTTTTCTCCCTTAATTCCCTTCAAGTCCTCTGCCATTCCCTTCTACCTGAGAAATGAAGCCATTCAAGCTTTATGGATTTTGTCTGTGTCTTTTCTGTATGTGTTTATGGTCTATTTGCTGTCTGTTATTTGTTTGAATGGCCATTGCAGGGCCTGAGCACTCAGTGGTCTGGGAATTCAAGCATTTTTATGAGAAATTCCCTTTCTTTGGCTGTATGGATCTGTGCCTCATGGGGGCAGAACTTGAAGGGTTGAATGGTTTGTTTCTCTGGAGGGACTGGAAAATTGCTGGCCTGGCACTTCCTGTCCCTTCCTGAGGCCCATGCCATATCTTTTTGATTCAGCTCCTTCCTATTAATAACCACTTTGAGGCATAGCCCACTCTGTGCCATAAACTAAGGTTGCTGTCCTGGGGAGATGATAGATAGATAGATAGATAGATAGATGATAGATAGATAGAGATAGCTATTAACGGGGGGAGAGAGAGAGAGAGAGAGAGAGTAAACATGATTCCAATGTAGCATGCTGAGTGCGATACCAGGAATCCTAAGGTATTATAACCCCACAGAGGAGAGGCCCTGATCCAGATGGGAGGTGGGGGCAGGTGATCAAATATGCCTTAGCTGCCTCAACTATAATGGCTATCTCACCATGATTCTCCCCGTCCCAAGATGCTCCAGGATGTAGTAGAGGTATAGTAGTTAGTACACTTGAAGGGAAGTACTGGCTTTCTCATTAGATTGTTGCATGACTTTGCCAGGTTACTCTATACTGTGAGCCTCAGTTTCCTCTTGTACTAAAATTGATAGGGGAGGGCTTAATCATAATGGCTATATTCGCAGGCTGCTGTGAGGATTCAGTGAACAGTACATGTGAAGGGCTTTATAAAATATAAAGAATCATAACCTGTTCTAGTTGTTATTCTTAGTTCACCACTTACCTTCCTTACCCATTCTCCAGCTTCCTTCAGGCTATTTCATGCAAATCTTTTGTTTTAGCTAATTCAATCCTGATTCTTTCATTGTTTCCTGACTCATTCCTGGCTCTACACACACCAGAGAACAATTTGTTTCTCACCTATCTTTCTGCTTTCAATCAATCTCTTGCCAGTCATACATTAACATTTGCAAACAACCACATCTATAGAGAAGCCCACTACTTCCAAGGGAGTTATCACCCTTCCAAGTTTATGCCTAGTCTAAGTGAAAATTTACTATTGAGTTCCAGCCACTCATGCAGTCAACCAATACTTATTGAGCACCTACTCTGTACCAGGTACTGTGTTAAGCACTAGGGGTACAGATGAGAATAAATAAGACACTCATGGTCACTGGCCTCAGAGAGCTTATAGGCTAGTGAGGGAGTCAGGCACAAAAACAAATGATTTAAGTGTAGTGTGAAGGTACCATTAGAAGAAAGCACAAGTTTTGTGGGAGCAAATAAAAAGGCAGCAGAACTCAGACTCAATGAGTAGGGGCAAGAGAGGGGAGAAGGAGAAAGCATTTTCTAAGTAGAGGGAATGGTGTCTATTCTGGAGGAACTGAAAGAAGTTTAGTGTGGCAGGAGTGTGGAGTGTGAGGAGGGGGCTGGTGGGTGGTGACCAACTGAGGATGGGGGGGAGAGAGCGGCAGCAGCCTCATTGTACTGGTCCATATTCAAAGCCATATTTTGACTTTGCTTCCAGGGAAATTCCACTGAGGAATTTTCAAGGTTATATATCATATCTACATTTAAAAATCCCTTTCACAGTTTTATAGGGAACAGATTGAAGGGAAGCAAAAATTGGGTGCAAGTGGACCAGTTAGGAGGCCCATGCAGGGATCCAGATGAAAGAATATGATGACCCAAATAGGGTGATGGCAGTGGGCAAAGAGCAAGTTAGAGCAATGCAAGAGAGATTTAGGTGGTAGGATCAACAGGATCTGCTTGGTAATTGATTAGATATTGAAGCTAAGGGGGAGGAAGGAGTCAGAGTTCCCAGATTTTTAAGCTAGTCACCTGGGTCCACAGCAATGCCATGCACTGGGATAGGGAGCACTGGAGGAGGGGAAGGTGCAAAGTGGAAAAAATAGTTAATTGAGTTTTGGACATGTTGATTTTAAAGTGTCTGCCAATCATTCAAACAAATTTGTGAATGTACAGAACTAAACATCAGGCAAGACTGTTGTCGCATCCACCGAATAGGGCTGATCATTGAATCCATGCAGGTGAATGGGATGGCCCAAGAGCAAAATGAGAGAGAAATGAGGAAAGGGAGAGAAAGAGAGAGAAATGAGGAAAGGGGCTGAGGACAGAGCCTTCAGGAACCCTAGCCTTTAACAAATGAGGCAAGGAATAAGAAAATAGAAACTGCCTCATAGTAAATGCATAATAAATGTTGCTGTATGAATGAAAGGAGACTGAGAAGAATAGGCTAGAGATAACTAACCCTCTTTGGGATGGGGAAAAAGAGAGATGAGACTTCAGAAAGGAGGTCAGACCTGAGCTAAATCATGAAGAATGACAAGGAGTTCACCAGGAAGACAAGGGAGAAAAAATTCATTTCAAGAAGAATAAAGAGCATGTTCAAAGGTTCAAAAACATAAAAAATCATGGCCTTTGCAAATGGATTCCTCCCGATTCCACTTGTATCTTTTCCCCTTCTGGTCTGGCTGTGTATCTTTAATAAATCTTAACATCCTTAATAAATCCCTGTAATAAATCTTAGCCACGAGTGTGGGAAAAAAAGTCATGGTGTACTTAGTGAAGATTTTCTAATTTACTGTATAGGTGTCTCAGTTTCCTTTTAGACCTGTATTCATGGCTCTTTCCGTAACCAACGGGGCCTGGATTCAAGACAGTCAATACCTTTCTGGCTGTGCCCCAGCTGAATGGTAGGGATTGTTTAGAATGATATGCTGAAAAGGAGTCTGAGGCTGCACGTGGACTCAGCGGTAGAGTGCCATGATTGATTAGTGATGTTTGCCATGCATGACAGAGAAAGGAGTTGTAGTACATGTGCCCTGTGTTTGTCATGCTGGCCTAGACTTTTCCCTTTTGCTTTCACCTCTACTTAACCATCTGAACCCTTATGTGAGAGGATAGGTTCTCATGAATCATGAATTGGCAACTCTCCACTCCAAAAGAATATGGTCTTCATGAGAGAATAAATATTGCTGAGAATATACCCAGTGATCAAACATTGGCTGAGTATGTACTATATGCCAGGAGCTAAAGCTGGCTCCTAGGGGTTCCATATAGAATACATAATTGCTCACTTAGCCTCGGCTTCATTGTGTTGAACCAATGGAGTAAATCCTAGATTTGGGGCTCCGTGTTGGAAGAAAGAATGGCTATCTTTATTCCCAGATCATGAGCAATGTTCAGATTTAACTTTAAGGTACTAGCATGCAGTAAGAGTCTGTTTATTGTGATCTAGTTCTAGGTTTTACCTTAGCTTATGCTGTGGTTACTGGTCCAGTGAGCACGGGAAAAAAAAGAGCTGCTTGCTCTTACAAAGACTTGTAAATCATATAAGCATAGTCAGCACAGTCTAGCATACTTTTTTTCACAGAGAAACTCCTCAGAGCATCTTTTTTTACACTGCACCCCTCATCTTTTCTATTCTTGCATAAACCTCTGTAGTGGTTCTTAAACTCACTGCAGGACTGTTCTGGGTATTGTGTGGTAAAGGTCTTGTTATATTATGGACCTGAAGTGGGTAATAAAAAGGGCTCACCTGAATCCTTATAGAAGGCTCCAGGGCCAGTTATGGGGACTCAAGGATGGCAATCATTTCTCTCCCAAAAACTGGCTATGAAATAGGTAATTGCAGCAGGCCAAACAGCTGAATTGAAAGTGTGAACCCTTTCAAGGCCTGGGAAATTTGAAACAACAGAGTGAAGTTTTTGGCAGCTGATAGCTAGAAATTCCAGGTGGGGGGATGGAAGTGAGAGAGATTAAGGGCTGGGAAATTCAGAGGGCCTCATGACCAAGAAACAGGTAGTGTGTGTGGTGGAAGGAAAGGAAAAGGTGAATCTCCCTGCCAAGCCACAGCAGCTCATCAGTGCATTTCGGTTACCTGGGTGTACAGAGAGCTGTTGTTGATTGGAAGATGTTGTGCATGGGAAACGTGTGGAGGCAGGGAAAAAGTCTTGAGAACCACTGGCCTAAACAGTAAATCTATCTTAAGGGAGAGGGTGTGGGGACTCCATAAATAAAGCTTTCACTGCTTTTACCGGGATTGTGGAATTCAAAACCCGTAGTGTAGAAACCTGACTGTGCTTTCTATTTTCTTTAATTATTTTCTGCTTTCTCTCAGGCTTTAGTAAAATTCCATCAGGTAATGTAAGCTATGCTAAGGAAAACCAGAAAATGAGGGATTTTTTCAGTGTGGGCTTGATTATTAAAGGAAGAATGGAAAACTTCAGAGAGTTGGGGATCATGCCTTTACTCATTCATTCATTCATTCATGAAACAATTAAGTACTTGCATGTGCTAGGCACTGTGCTAGGTGCTAAAGATTCAAAGAGGACTAAGACACATCAAGAAACTTCAATTCTAATAGATTAGATGTTCACATAAACAAGTAGGTGTACTAAACGATTAAAAATAGTACAGAGAGGGGTGCCTGGGTGGCTCAGTTGGTTAAGCCTCTGACTTCGGATCAGGTCCTGATCTCATGGTTTGTGAGTTTGAGCCCCGCGTCGGGCTCTGTCCTGACAGCTCAGAGCCTGGTTCCTGCTTCAGATTCTGTGTCTCCCTCTCTCTCTACCCCTCCCCCGCTCATGCTCTGTCTCTCTCTCTCAAAAATAAATAAATATTTAAAAAAATCAAATCGGGGCGCCTGGGTGGCTCAGTTGGTTGAGCGTCCAACTTCGGCTCAGGTCATGATCTCACAGTTTGTGAGTTCAAGCCCCGCGTCAGGCTCTGGGCTGATAGAGCCTGCTTTGGATTCTGCATCTCCTTCTCTCTCTGCCCCTCCCCGACTTGTGCTCTGTCTCTCTCTATCAAAAATAAATAAATGTAATAAAAAAATTTTTTTAATCAAATCAAATCAAATCAAAATAGTACAGAGATATAGTCAGAGTAGAGGATGGTGTAACAGTTAAGTAAGGCTACTTGTTGTAACATATGAATTTCCAAATATAAGGTACTTACAACAGAAATGTATTTCTTGCCTACATCAAAGTTTGTGGGCCAACTTGGGAAGGAAATCTCTACTCCTCAAAGTCATTTAGAGATCCAGGCCTGTTCCATCTTCCACTGAAGATCACTAAGCATCACCTAGGTGGCATATGGTGAGAGCCAGAGTGGAGAAGACATACCTTTTTATAACCATTTTGTCCCATAAGTGACACAGCATGTGGCCATGTGGCCCCGTATATGCAGGAAAGCCAAGAGATTCAATGTAGTGATATGCTGAGGAGGATATTTGAAAACAGGGTCCAGTGACTATGTAGTTAGCCTGTCTCAGATGGAATGGTCCATTCTACCTGGAAGGGGTGAGAAAGCCTTTATGGAGGAGATTATCCTTGGTGGAATATCTAAAGAGAAATGAGTGCCAACTATTAGAGTGAAATAATGCTGTGGGAAAAATAAAACCCCAAAGGATGAAGTTAGAGTTTGCTATAATAGCCATATCTTCCCATCTGGAAAGTCTCTTTCCAGAACTCATTTGACTTAAATCATTTAGCTCTCCCCTACTACCCACCCACCTTCTTCTTTCCTACTCATCCTGAAAATCTCAATTTAAATTTCACTTCTTCTGGTAGAGTCATATCTGATCAGTAGACTGGGGAAGGTTCTCCTGCTAGGTGGTCCCATAGTGTCTGCTGTTTTTGTTGTAACTATTTAAATGTCTATCTTTATTCTTATACTATAAGTACCATAAGGACAGGGACTATGTCTGGTTTTAATCACCATTGTTATCTCTAGTGAATAGCACTACATCTGTCACATAGCAGGTCTTTGATAAGTATTTGTTGAATGAATGAATCTGCCTTCCAAAAGCATCTCTTATAACACTTCCCTCAGTCATTTATGTGGTTGATCAGTCAACAGATATCAGTCTTCATTAAGTGCTAGATATTCTTTTCTACACTGGAGTTAGTGATGAATGAAATACTATCCTTTTTGTTTGATCATGGTAGCCTGTATCCCCATTCCTTTGAGAGAATGGTAGGGCAGCCAACTCATCCTGGTTTGCCCAGGAGTTTCCTAGTTCTAGTGCTAAAAGTGACATATCCCAGGGGTCCCCCACCCTAATTCCCAGTCCTGAGCAATCTGGAACAGTTGATCACTCTACAGTAGTGTCTCTTATCTCCATCCCAGATATCTAGCATTATATCTGGAACATGGTAAGTTTTCAATGAATATTTATTGAGTGTAGGTGGGTAGGTTAGTGGATGGATGTGGACTTGGATGAATGAATATGCTTGTTTTGGGAACTTTCAGAATCTGGAGGAAAAGAAAAGAGACACCTAGAGATCTCAGAATACTCAAGAAAGGTCTACATCAGAGGGCTGGGAGGGCAGGGGCAGCCTTCCAGAAGTTTCTCTTCTTTGGCCACTTGTCTGAGACTTATCTGAATTTTTCTAAAGACCCAGAGGTGGGGAAAGATTGGCCTCTGAAGGAAACTCCCAGCTAGGATGATGGGTATTAAGGTGATTTGGCACAGGAAGTCCTCATTCTGCTTTGCAAGTCACTGGGATTAATATCCCCTGGTGACATCCTCAGAGGAGGTCAAGGTATAAATATTTTCAAGACCTTACTTTGGGGGGAAAGTCCAACAAGCTTTGAGGCTATTGTGTAGAGAAGAGATGTAGAGAGGTAGGAAAATAACTAGAACTTTTGGGGCACCTGTGTGGCTCACTTGGTTAAGCATCCAACTTTGGCTCAGGCCATGATCTCATGGTTCCTGGGTTTAAGCCCCACATCAGGCTTTGCACTGACAGTGTGGAGCCTGCCTGGGATTCTCTCTCTCTCTCCTTCTCTCTCTGCCCCTCCTCCCCATCTCAAAATAAATAAATAAACTTTAAAAAAAAAAGAAAATAGCTAAAACTTTATAATTGTAGTTAATTATATTTTCAAAATAATTTCATGGATTTAATACAGCTAAACAATTACATTTACTTTTTTCCTGCTCAGATTCCTGGTGGAGATGTTCAAATTTTTCAAATCATTATTTAAAATTTTTTTAATGTTTATTCTTGAGAGAGATAGTGCACAAGCCAGGGGATGGGCAGAGACAGAGAGGGAGACACAGAATCTGAAGCAGGCTCCAGGCTCTGAGCTTTCAGCACAGAGCCCAACGTGGGGCTCAAACCAGGAATGGTGAGATCATGACCTGAGCCAAAGTCAGACTGAGCCACCCAGGATCCCCTCAAATCATTATTTTAAGGACATTATGGTAGCTGTCTATTCTTAGAAATCCATTCTCTTCTGTCTGCTAGAATGCCCCTCAGCCCCAGTTTCACCCTTGTTCCTCAAAAATGAGTCACTATGGAGAAGTCCCTTTGGATCCCTCCTAACACTCAGAGTACTCTGTTAATACCTTTTATGGCACGTATCCTTGAATAGCACTGTGAGTTATAAATGCCTGCTCTTCTCATTAGATGGGCACTGCCTTTAGTACAGATATAAATGCAAATATCTTTAGTGTTTCCTTCTGTAAAAAGATAACATTATTTATCTCATAGGGTTTTGCAAAGATTAAATAAGATAACATAAGAAATATTCTTCACACTGCCTAGCACAAATAGTTTTTGACAAATGATAGTTGCCTCCTTTTCCCCCTTCTTTGAGAAAGGAACTGTGTATTATATATTTATTTCTGTGTCTCTAACACAAGGCTTGGCACACAGTGGGACTCAAATGTTTACCAAGTTGAACTGTCAAAGAACCATGGTCTCATTGGAAGATGATAATAAACAAAGGATGCATAACAATGACATGGTGTAAAAATATGGTAAACAGAAAGTGGAGGCTAGCACAAAACCATTCACAAAGTTAACTGTGAGCTGTATCCAACTCGTCAATTTCTGTCTTTACTGATTCAGTACTATGGCTTTTATTCACTTTTTGTTCACATTGTACTACTGGCATACTTGCATCTTAGCAATTATCATATTATAATAAAATCATATATTTATACTTTGTCTTCCCAACTGAATTATAAATTCCTTGAGTTCAGAGACTGTGCCTTATGCATTACATTTTTGTATCTTCTGTACCTAAAATAAGCACCCATTTGCTTTCTTTTTTTTTTTTTTTTAACAGTTGAGCTAGTTTCCCTTACCTTGACATAGGTACCTTCGGTGAGAAACTTCTCCCTAATATGCATTTTATCTTTTCAACTGAATTGAAAGTTCATTCAAGGTTGGAAGCCATGTTTCCCCTATAAGGCCCAGCACAGGGTCAGACCCATGGTGGGTGCTAATTGCATATTTAATTGACCAATGCATATTCTCTCAAAATAGGGAGATGTCATTCCACATCATAAAGGACATTTCTGTATGAACATAAGATATACAAGGTTCTGATATGGTCCATTAATATCACGCCATATCAGATAAAATTTGATTTTAGTACAACCAAAGAACAAATACAGTTTTCTTTCTTCCAAGAAAAGAAAAAGAAAATGATTTTACTGTTTTTATAAAAATAAAAAAGCAATAGATAGCCCCAAATTCTACCATCCATAAATAATCAGCGTTAATATTTAGTGAGCATTATTTCAGACCTCTCTCTATGTATGCACATATTCAGAAAAGAGATGGATGGATGACTAGATAAAAAATATTTTATGAAAATAGGATCATAGTGTGCAGACCAGTTTTATTAAAAATATTCAATCTAATTTTATTTGAATTCAACAGAAGACTAAAATGAAACCAAAGAAATTGCTAACCTTTGGATAAATATTATTTCACCTCAAGAGATATTGACTTCACACTAGGGAAGATAAGATTATCACTGGTATACCTCCTCTCATCTCCACTCCCCCAGCCTCCAGATTTTTATTAGTTATATCATTGCTCTGTCAGTGTTATTAACTGTTACATGCTGCTTTGTCACCAGCATCAAGTCTGTTATTTAGGGGACGTATATGTACTACAAACATTTAATTAAAGGAATTAATTGCTCCATCTGTATTCTTCTATCATGGTTTATCTGTTCCCAGATTTTCTTTAAGTTTGTTTATTTATTTTTAATTTTTTGAGGAACCTCCACACTGTTTTCCAGAGAGGCTGCACCAGTTTGCAGTCCCACTGACAGTGCAAGAGGGTTCCCATTTCTCCACATCCTCTCCAGCATCTATAGTCTCCTAATTTGTTCATTTTAGCCATTCTGACTGTTTATAGCAGCACTTTCAACAATAGCCAAATTATGGAAAGAGCCTAAATGTCCATCAACTGATGAATGGATAAGAAATTGTGGTTTATATATACAATGGAATACTACTTGGCAATGAAAAAGAATAAGAAAGAATGAAATATGGCCTTTTATAGCAACATGGATAGAACTGGAGAGTGTTATGCTAAGTGAAATAAGTCATACAGAGAAAAACAGATACCATATGTTTTCACTTTTATATGGATCCTGAGAAACTTAACAGAAGACCATGGGGGAGGGAAAGGGAAAAAAAAAGAGAGGGAGGGAGCCAAACCATAAGAGACTCTTAAAGACAGAATAAACTGAGGGTTGATGGGGAGTGGGAGGGAGGGGAAAGTGGGCGGTGGGCATTGAGGAGGGCACCTGTTGGGTTGAGCACTGGGTGTTGTATGGAAACAAATTTGACAATAAATTTCATATTTAAATTTTTTTTAATGTTTATTTATTTTTGAGACAGAGAGAGAGCATGAACGGGGGAGGGTCAGAGACAGGGAGACACAGAATCTGAAACAGGCTCCAGGCTCTGAGCTGTCAGCACAGAGCCCGATGCGGGGCTCAAACTCATGGACCGCGAAATCATGACCTGAGCAGAAGTCGGCCGCTTAACCAACTGAGCCACCCAGGCGCCCCATTAAATTTCATATTTTAAAAAAGTTTATTTATTTATTTTGAGAGAGACATAGTGAGTGGAGGAGGGGCAGAGAGAGAGGGAGAGAGAGAGAGAATCCCAAGCAGTCTTCTTGCTGGCAGCACAGACCCCAGTGTGGGGCTCAAACCCACAAAACTGTGAAATCATGACCTGAGCCAAAACCAAGATTTGGACACTTAACTGACTGAGCCACCCAGGCACCCCTGTTCCCAGATTTTTTAATTTTTTTTCTCTTCATTGGCTGGATTTTGTAGAAGGTTTTATGAATGCTGTATTCCTTGGGGCACCTGGGTGGCTCAGTTGGTTAAGCATCCTATTTCAGCTCAGGTCATGATCTCACCTTTAGTGAGTTTGAGCCCCACCTCAGGCTCTGTGCTTACAGCTCAGAGCCTGGAGCCTGGAGCGTGCTTCAAATACTGTGTCTCCCTCTCTCTCTGCCCCTCCCCCACACACATTCTGTTTGTCTGTCTCTCTGTCTCAAAAATATATAAACATGAATGCTGTATTCCCCAAATGCTACATGTTGCCTTTTTATTTGAAAAAGTAGTTGGCTGGGTATGACATCTTTGAGTTTCACTTAAACTTTATTTCAACATTTTATAGACCTGCTCCATTGTATTTTGGTATTGAATATTACTGTGAAGTCTGAAGCCAGGCTGATTTTTTCCTTCATATAAATATCTTACTTTTTTCTGTCTATACATCTGAAAAATCATTTATTTATCCTTGATGTTCAATCATGCTTTTTCTTTCTCTTTCTTTCTTTCTTTTCTTTCTTTCATCTTTCCTCTTTTTTCTGGAGCACAGTATGTCTTTTCTGTCTACAGATTTGGTTCTTCTTTTATTTCAGTGAAATTTTTTCTATTATATTCCTAAATACCTTTTCTGCACAATTTTTTGAATTCATCATAGACCTTAGGAACCCTAGCCAGCCTTGTTACACTGTCTTCATTTTCCATGACTATTATCCTATGATTGAATTAATCCCTTTGTCCTTTAGTTTTGATTCACTATGATTATCACAATACTTCCTTTCATATCAGTGATTCTATTTTAGTCAGGGCTATTTTGAGCCACACTGTTTCTAATTAATTTACTAGTTCTAATAAAGTATTGTTTTGGCTCTTACTATGTTCCTTTAGTTCTGCCATATCCTCAACCTATTGTCTATTAACTTGTCTTTGAGTTTTTGTTTATTGCATTCATGTTTTATTGAGTTCTAACATGCAAAACGCTCAGAATGTTTTGGGTGTTTCTTGTGTTATGTTTTCTTCCATGTGTTTTTATTTTAATTAAACTTTTTATGAAGATCATTGTAGTTTCATGTGCACTTGTAAGAAATAATACAGGGAGAGTCTCCGGAGTCAAGCGCAGACTAGAGGCCCACGGAAGAGGGTAGGAAGGGCTGCGAGGCGGTGCGCGCTCCACGGACTGGCGGGAGGGAGCCGGGGCGGAGGGGCGGCTCGCCGGGCAAGCAGAGCCCCCGAGTCGGGCTGGCAAAAGCGGAGGGGCCGGACAGACTGTGTTCCGACAGCAAGCGCGACTTAGCGTCTGGGAGGTCATAAGTTAACAGCTCTGCGCGGAAAGCGGGAAGGCTGGAGGACAAAGGGAGGGAGAGCTGCTGAGCCCCCGGACGACAGAGCTCAGCTTGGCGGGGAACAAAGGCGCCAGCGCCATCTCCCCTGCCCATCCCCCAGCCAAAATCCCAAAGGGAACCAGTTCTTGCCAGGGAACTTGCTCGCTCCGCGCAAACACCCAACTCTGTGCTTCTGCGGAGCCAAACCTCCGGCAGCGGATCTGACTCCCTCCCGCTGCCACAGGGCTCCTCCTGGAGTGGATCACCTAAGGAGAAGCGAGCTAAGCCTGCCCCTCCACCCCCCGTGCACCTTGCCTACCCACCCCAGCTAATACGCCAGATCCCCAGCAACACAAGCCTGGCAGTGTGCAAGTAGCCCAGACGGGACACGCCACCCCACAGTGAATCCCGCCCCTAGGAGAGGGGAAGAGAAGGCACACAC
>NC_064817.1:53569710-53589000 GCF_023721935.1 Panthera uncia
GTGTAAATTATATTATCACTAAGAAAATAAAAATATATTTTAATAATTAAAAAAAAAAAAAGAAATAATACAGGGAGATACTGTGTACTCTTTAACCAGTTTTTCCCAATGGTCACATTTTGCATTTTTACAGTACAAATCACAACCAGAATATTGACATTGATAAAATTTATCCATTTTATTCAGATTTCCTCAGTTTTACTTATATTCATTTGTGTGTGCCTGCGTGTGTGTGTGTGTGTGTGTGTGTGTACCTTTATGCAATTTGTAATGCCACAAGGATCCTTTGTGTTGACTTTTTATAACCACACCCTCCCTCCTGATCTTTACTATCCCTAACCTCTCCATTTCTATAACTTTATCATTTAGAAAATGTTATATAAATGGAATTACACAGGGGCACCTGCGTGGCTCAGTTGGTTAAGCATCTGACTCTTGATTTTGGCCCAAGTCATGATCTGATGGTTCATGAGATCTGGCCCCACATCAGGCTCTGCACTGACAGCACAGAGCCTGCTTCAGATTCTGTGTCTCCCTCTCTCCCTCTGCCCCTCCCCAGCTTGTGCTTGTGCATGCTCTTTCTGTCTAAATAAGTAAACATTAAAAAATGTTTAAATGGAATTATATAGTGTGTGACCTTTAAGGATTGGCTTTTTTTTTTAATGTTTATTTGTTTTTGAGAGAGAGAGACAGAACACAAGTGGGGGAGAGAAGAGAGAGAGGGAGACACAGAATCTGAAGCAGGCTCCAGGCTCTGAGCTGTCAGCACAGAGCCCAATGGGGGCTTGAACTCACAGACTGCAAGATCATGACCTGGGCCAAAGTCAGACACTTAAGTGAGTCTTAAGTGAGCCACCCAGGTGCCCCAAGGATTGGCTTTTTTCATTCAACATAATTACCTGGAGACCTATCCAAGTTATTGTGTGCATCAACAGTTCATTCCTTCTATTGCTAAGTAGTATTCCATGGTATGGGTGTACCATAGTTTGTTTAACCATTTGCTCATTGAAATACATCTGGGTTGTTTCTAGTTTGGAGCTATTATGAGGAAAGCTACTATGGAACATTTCTGCACAGGTCTTTGTGTGACTATGTTTTCATTTCTCTGGGATAAATGCCCAAGACTATAATTGCTACTCCATGTGGATTTAATCTCTCGTTTGCATGCTATGTTTCTTCCCTTTTCTTCTTTGGTTGTAGTAGTATGTTGGCATGGTAGCCATGCCATTTCTTTCCCCCTTGTTTGTGCTTAACATGGGCAGGTCTTGCCAGGGCTTCTATTTGTTTTGATATAGTTTGGTTGAATTCTCCATGACAACCTTCCCAGTGTATCTAGGACCTTTTCATACACCCCTGCAAGGTCTTGTTTGAAAGCAAAATGTTCTGTTCATTATTCTGTAGACTTCAGGTAAATTATGGGAAGGGGAAACTCAGCTAAAGTTATGCCTCTTTTGCTGAGGGGCCTGGACTCTGACCTCTGTCTTCTGATGTTCTATTAAATGTCTATACATGGCCCATTTAAACCCGTCAGGGGTATATTCCGATCCCAAAGCTTTGGCTCAATATTCCTAAGAAATAGGGAAGAAGGGAAACTCTAGAAAATAACAAATTCTGATAGCACCCTCTACCTTGGCTGAGATCCTACAGTAATATGTTGGGCTTCTCCTCTTGAAGGTATGTTCTGGACTCTTCCTCAAATGCTTCCTCAACCCTTTCCCCTGCCCATTCCAAATTACCATTGACTACTCTCCAAATTGGTGGGGTTTAGTGATGACTTATAGGATTTTGTTGACTTGCCTTTTTCCCTAAGCGCTGTTTCTGGGGGTTGGAACAGTTAGGGACGTTTTAGCACTGTCCCAAAGTCTTCAGTTTTCTTTCTTGGCTGCCACTTTTGGAAATATAAATTTTAAAGTTTTACTCTTTCCTTGTTTGTTTATTGCTGTTGAAATTGTTAGTGTTTTTTTTATAATTATGATTTATCTTTGTTCATTTTTTTAGGTATTTGGCAGCAGTGGTAAGAGATTGAGTAAGAGTCTGTAGGTCAGCATTGTTCTATCAGTTTTCCCAGGAAATCTCAGATGGTGTGTGTTTTGTTTTTTTTAACTCCTCTTTCATACTAGAGGGCCTGAGTCTGGAGAAGAACAGCACTTTAACAAGGTAAGGAAGTATAACAGAGTTGGGCAGTCGCTGCAACTGGGACCAGAAAGGGAGAACTTAAGTTAGGAGAAGTTGGCATGGCACACTCAAACATGGACCTAACCTGGGACCCCTAACTGAATATGAACTTTCCTTTTCTTCATTACTTTTATCCAACTCTTTCCAAGTTCAGTCAGTTTGCCTCAAACTTCTCATGTGTGTCCCTTCCTCCCCACCTTATTGTAATTGACTATAGTCAAACCTCATCTTTGTCCTGGATTTCTGCAACATTTTCTTAACAGGGCTTCGTGCCTCTAGTTTCTTTCTCATGCAGGCCATCCTGCCCACACTACCATTTAGTCAATGTTCCTAAACCATTTTGTGTATACCCTCTCCATTCAAAGGCCATCAGAGACTTCCCAATTGCTCCCTAAAACAAGTTCAAACTTCTTAATATGGTCTAAAAGCAACTAACATTTATGTATTTCCTCAATGCTGAGAACATGCAAATTGATTTTTACATATTGAATGATTTCATCTTCAAATCCTTGAGGTAGTTATTGTAATTATCCTCATTTTACATATGAGAAAATTGATATGAGGGGGATTCCATAATTTTCCTAAGGTCACACAGAAGAAATGGGATTCAAATGCTAGCAACATGGCTCCAGAGTCCATGCTCTTAAACCACCTCATGACATTGCCCTCTATAATGCCCTTCATTGTCTGCCATCCTAATGACCTTTGCAACCTTATCACTCTCTCATTACCAACCATACATGAACATTCTGGCCACATCAAGCTACTTACTGTTCCACAAACACACCATATTCTTTCACACATCTGTCCCTTTTCACATCTCTTCTCTCAATGGACCACTCTCAGTATACCCTACCAAATCTACCTGGTAAACTCCCATTTATCATTTTTTCTTCTGCTGTTTTTGCTAAAGTACAAACCTAATTTTGCACATCCTGGCTTGCCCTTCAGTGAGGCCCTATTGCCTCGAGGATACACCCAGCTTTCTCAGTATAGTAAATAAGACCCTGCAAAATCCAGGCCCCATCTACCACACAACTATCACCTTTCACACCTCAAACTCAATCTGTACCAAACTACTTGAACTTTCCTAACCACACCATTCTGATCTCTGCCTCTATGCTTTTGTCCATGTTCATCCTTCCAATTGGAATCTCCTGTCCACCTGAAAGACTCTTACATGTGCTTCAAGACTCAGTATAATCATCCTCTCTGTGATGAAGCCTTCCCTTCCCTGCCACGCCTTGCCCTACCATGCCCTCCTTTACCTTCTTTAAGCAGAATTGGCTATTCTTTTCTCAGTATCACCCATGCACCTTGTACATCACTTCTATTGTAGCACTTATCACACCATTGCACCATTATTTTTTACAGAGCTGTCTCCTTTATTAACTTTCTTGAGGGGGATGACAGTATTTTTATTTCTGTAAAGTTTATTCTAACTTGCACCTGGCACATAATAGGCACTCCCAAAATATGTGTTGAATGAATGAATATTTTTTCAGGTTTTAAAACTTTTTATTTGCATATTTTAAAAATTGTGCATTCTAATAATTAAAATCATTCGAACAAAAAAAAATGGCACTCTAATTAAACTGCATTTTGCAGGCTTCAGGATACCTTGGACCAGCTTGGTTTCTAGTCTAGATTTACTGCTGTCCCACCCAGCTTCTTCCTTCACCAACATGCAAGTTTTCTTTCCCTGCCAGCCAGACAGGCAGATGGGAGAGGCAGGAGCAGTCTTCATTGTCAGTAGTTCTTGATTCTTTGGTGTGAAATGGGGCAGCACGGTCATTTAAATGTAATCCAACCTCTTTGGATCTTACAAAGTTAAACAGTTAAAAAAATAAAATAAAATAAAATAAAATAAAATATAAAATAAATAAAAAGAAGGCCATACCTGTGGAATGTACAGCGCATATTGGTGGCACACATCTCAATAGGATTTGCCTGTTGCTTCTCTCGTTCAATCGTTTCTTTTGAAGGCAATGAATTTTTTCCTATGTTTCAATTTTGACTTATCAAATTACTCAATCTCAGCCATATCGGATTTGTCAGATATGGTTGCAGAAAAAGCAGAGCAAGGCTTGCTACGAGTGAAGCCTGGTTTACGCAGTGGCCACTGCAGAGTCATGAATGAATCTTGATATCCCCAGTGCCCAGCACAGTTCTAGGACACAATATGTACTCAATAAATAGCTGTTTTCTTAACAAATGTTTGCACTCTTTTTTCACTGTTATGTGTTTTCCTTCCAGGTACTTTCCTACTTCTTCAAACAAATCCTTTAGTGGGAGCCCCTGTTGCCTCAGAGCAAGCTTGTGAGTTTATTTTCCAGAGCAAAAGATTACCTTGAAGAGAATAGCATGGCTTACAGAAACATGGCTAGAGGAGAGAGGCTGGGTCAAGCTGAGAGGAGCAGAGAAGGGTAGAATATTTGCCAAGACCTAACAGGCTTGGGCATATGAAGGTAGCTCTGTAGATATGGCTGAGTCATTCTGGGGCAATGATTCCCAAACTTGAGTGGCCATTAGAACTCTTAGGAAATAGGTCTCCATAAATCTCTGCATGTCTTGTGAGTAGAGGCATTGACTGTACTCTATCTTTTCAAGGGTATTCATACAGTGAACAGCCTGGGAATATAGATTGCATCCCCCTCCAGAACAAAAGACAAATTTATTTCTGTCACATATGCTAAAGATAATCTCTCCTTCTACAGAAAAGATCAGGCATACTTATTGCCCATTATAAAAAAAAAAAATTAGGTTCCCTAAGCTGGGTCTTCTTTTGTTATACAACCCACTGCATGTCCTTGCATCACTTGGCCCTCCTCATGTCATCCTGCGAAATTAAAGCATGGGAAACTGACACACATGTTGATACTCTGGTTACTGATAATTCTGAGTAATAATAATAACATCATCATCATCTCCTGTCTCTGACCCAGGAATTTTATGTCTTCTGTCAGCATCCATGAAACCATGACAGGCTAACTTCTTAACTTACAAGTAGAGTAAAATCTCACAGTTCTTGACAAGAATCATCAGGAGAGCCTGTTTACAATACATATTCTTGGGGCTTCTAGGTAGGTCAGTAGGTTAAGTGTCCAACTCTTGATTTCAGCTCAGGTCATGATATGGTTCCTGAGTTCAAGCCTTGCATCAGGCTTCACACTAAAAGCGCAGAGCCTGCTTGTAATTCTTTTTCCCTCTCTTTTTCCCCACTCCTCCTTTTGTAATTCTCTTTTTCCCCACTCCTACTCTCTCTCTCTCTCCCAAAATAAATAAATGAACTTTTAAAAAATGCAGATTTTTGATTCTCCCTCCAAGTATGATTTGATGGTTCCAGAATGACACCCAGAAATATGCATTTTTGATAAGTGATTCAGATGTTGGAGGTCCTTAGACATCCCTTCAGAAACATTGTCTTTAGGATTATGCTAATGTATAGTCTACAGATTCGACTATAGATAGAAAACAACACTTTCTTCTTGAACAGGTAGAGGTAATCATAGATTAACACTGTAGCTCCTTTGGCAATTGTTCTGGTTCAAAAGAACCTGTTAAGATAGAAAATGTCTGTTCACTATAAGCAATACATAAGAGAAAATTATGTACTGGCTAGAGTGAAATTGAAAGAAATAGAAATACAAGAATAAATTTGTACCTTTGTCAATAAACTCAATTGTTTAGTCACTGTCTAAATTAAACTTGGGTTTTTCTTTTTCCTCTGAGGAAAAATGGGAAGTGGTTCTTTACACTTAACTCTTTCCTGGACTTGTTACTTCAGCTTGGGCTTCAAAATATATTTATGGAACACCTATTATGTGTTGAGCACTGTTCTAGGGGTCAAAAATACAGTGATAAATGAGGCAAAGTCCTTGCTTTTGTGGAGCTTATATTCTAGTGGAGGGACATAGAAACTGATCCCATAGACAAATACCTCACATATTTTCAAATGAAGAATAAAACAGAGTAATGGAATAAAGAATGACTTGGTGAGTCACTGGTGAGTGTTAAGGGACATTTTAGCTACAGTGGTCAAAGGAGGTCTTTCTGAAGAGGTAATATTTGAACTAAGATCTGATTGAAGGAGATATGGAGCTCTAGCTGTTGGTCTCTGCCTGCTAGAGAATTGCCCATTTGTAGGAACTGAAGCTCTTTAGCCTTCATTGTCAGCCTCACCCACCACCTGCCAAGCCTGAAAACATATAAGGAACTTCTCGCTGGTGGCTGAAGTTCAGAATTAGCCTGCTGCCAGAGAGTTTGAAGATGACAGCAGAGTAGGAGGACCCTAGGCTTGCCTCATTCCATGAATACAACTAGATAATTAGCAAACCATCATAAATACCCCAGAAATTGTCCTGAAGACTGGAAAAAAAACTCCACAATGAAAGGCAGAGAAGGGGCCACGTCAAAGATGTTAGGAATATGGAGATGCACATTTAGAGAGAAAGGTATCATGGCCACTGTGGTGGGGAGGGAGTCACAGTTGTGCAGAAGGACAAGAGACAGAGTGGCACATAAGAGAGTGCATGGGCAATACTAATCTCCATAACAATTTGCTTGGAAAGTGAGGGGGGCCAAATTCCATGACTTCTGGAAACCAGTGAGGCTTAAAGCCTAGAGTTTTAAAGGTCAGAGAGCTTGGCTGGGAAAGAGCCTGTAGGGCATTGCCCTACTCTTGGAAAGAAGAAAGATAAGCAACTGCAGACATATGGTGTGGAAACAGAGATCTGAAGAGAGCTTGGGGCACACAATGGGGAGGTTATTTGCTCATTTCACAGTGCATCCCAGAGAGACAGTGTTCAGGGAGAGACCCCTTTGGAAATAATGAAACTGGCAGGCACCATTCCCCCCACCCCATACCCCACAACATAAGCACAGAGCCACCTCCGGGAACCAGTACAACACTGACATCTGCTACCTAACTTGCTTACAAGAAGACACACTCACTCTTACACTCCAGTGGAACTGCCCTTCCCAGTCACACTTGCTTCAGTCCCAGCATGACAGGCTCCCTCTCCCAGAAGACTGGCCCAAGGTCCTGATCACACTGGTCCCCTAACATGGGAGTTTTACGGAGCCTTGGTTCTGGTGGCAATAACAACAGGTCTCATTTCACAAACAGACCACAAAAAACCTAGCTAAAATGCACCACATTCAGTCCAGGGACCAAAAACTGCACACAACAGGCAAAGAGAGCCTCTGTAGACAACTGGTCTGAAGATTAAAGCAGCCACAACCAAATACCAGAGCACATGCAGCACACATTGGAACACTCTTAGAAGCACCAGGCCCTGGAGAAAAGGAGACACTACATGGCAGGGCACAACAGGACTTGTTCTTCATAAAGCCTTAACACTCAAGTACATGAGATATAGGTGATGTTCCTAAAACACAGAAAAAGGGACAGAGACTTAGAATGAGAAGACAGAGAAAATGATCCCAAATGAAAGAACAGGACAAGGCCACGGCCAGAGATCTAAGTGGAAGGATATAAGTAATATGTTGGAGGGAGAATTTAAAGCAATGATCATATTAATACTCACTGGACTTGAAAAGAATGGAAGACATGAGTGAGACCCTTCATTCAGAGATGAGGAATAACACAGCAGATATATAGGGCTCAATAAAGGAAATGAGAAACAGGCTTGCTGGAATTAACAGCAAACTGGAAGAAGCAGAGGAATGAATAAATGACCTAGAAGACAAAATATTGGAAAGTAATCAAGGTGAACAAAAGAGAGAAAGAAGATTTAAGCAACACAAGAATAGACTTTGGGAAATCAGTGATTTCGTCAAACATTTGTATTATAAGACTCGAAGAAGAAGAAGAAGAAGAAGAAGAAGAAGAAGAAAAGAGAGTGAAAGGAGCCACCAAATTTATTCAAAGATATAATAGCTGAAAACTTCCCTAATTTGGGGAAGGAAAGAGACATCCAGATACAAGAAGCACAGAGAATTCCCATCAAAATCATCAAAAGCAGATCCACACTAAGACATATTGTAATTAAATTAGCAAAATATAGTGATAAGGAAAACTATTTATAAGGAGCAAGAAAAAGAAGACAGAACATACAAGGGAAACCCCATAAGACTAGCAGGGGATTGTTCAGCAGAAACTTTCCAAGCCAGAAGGGAATGGCATGATATATTCAAAGTGCTTAATGGGAAAAATCTGCATCCAAGAATATTCTATCCAGCAAGTCTATCATTCAGAATACAAGGAGTGATAAAGAGTTTCCCAGACAAACAAAATCAAAAGAAGTTTATGACCAGTAAACCAGCCCTGCAAGAAACATTATAGGGGACTCTTTGAGTGCAAAGGAGAGACCAAAAATAACAAAGGCAAGAACAGATCAGAGAAAATCTCCAGAAATAAAACAAGTAATGAGATGGCCCTAAGTACATATCTATCAATAATTACTTTGAATTTAAACGATTTAAATACTCCAATCAAAAGGCATAGGGTGTCAGAATGGATAAAAAAAGAACACAATACCTATCTATATGCTGCCTACAAGAGATTCACTTTAGACCTAAAGACACCTGAAGATTGAAAGTGAGGGGCCGGAGAAACATTTATCATGCAAATAGATCTCAAAAGAAACCTGGTTTAGACATACTTATATCCGACAAAATAGACTTCAAAACAAAGATTATAACAAGAGACAAAGAAGGACACTATATAATAATAAAAGGGACAGTCCAACAAGAACATATAACAATTGTAAATATTTATGCACCCAACATGAAACACCCAAGTATGTAAAACAATTAATAGCAAACATAAAGGAACTATTACTATATCATACTATAATGATATAATAATAGTAGGGGACTTTAACACCACACTCATAACAGTGGACATATCATCTAAACAGAAAATAAATAAGGAAACAATGGCTTTGAATGACACACTGGAACAGATAGACTTAACAGATATATTCAGAACATTCAATCCTAAAAGAGAAGAATACACATTCTTTCCAGGGGCACACAGAACATTCTCCAGGGTATATCACACATTAAGTCACAAAACAGGCCTGAACAAATACAAAAAGATTGAAATCATACCATACACTTTTTCTGACCACAACACTAAGAAACTAGACACCAACCACAAGAAAAAAATTGGAAAGACCACAAATACACACAGGTTAAATGACATGCTACTAAACAATGAATGGGTCAACCAGGAAATCAAAGAAGAATTTAAAAGTACATGGAAACAAATGAAAATGAAAACACAATAGTCCAAAACCTTTGGGATACAGCAAAAGTGGTCCTAAGAGGAAACTATGTAGTAATACAGGCTTACTTCAAGAGGCAAGAAAAATCTCAAACAAATAACTTAACCTTACACCTAAAAGAGCTAGAAAAAGAATGACAGATGAAACCTAAAGCCAGCAGAAGGAAGGAAATAATACAGATTAGAGCAAAAATAAATGATATAGAAACTAAAAACAAACAAATAACAGCAACCAAAAAGTAGAACAGATCAATGAGACCAGGAGATGGTTCACTGAAAAAAATTAATAATATTGATAAACCTCTAGCTAGACTCACCAAAAAGAAAAGAGAAAGGACCTAAATAAATAAAATTACAAATGAGAAGAAAGAAATAACAACCAACACCACAGAAATACAAACAATTATGAGAGAATATTATGAAAAACTATATGCATACAAATTGGACAACCTGAAAGAAATGGATAAATTTCTAGAAACATATAAACAACCAAAAGTCAAACAGGAAGAAAAAGAAAACTTGAACAGACCAATAATCAGCAAAAAAAAAATAATAAAATTGAATCAGTGATAATAATAATAAAAAAAAAAAACCTCCCATCAAACAAAAGTCTATGACCAGGAGAGAATTCTACCAAACACTTAAAGAAGAGTTGATACCTATTCTTCTCAAACTATTCCAAAACACAGAAAAGGAAGGACAACTTACAAATTCATTCTATGAGGCCATCATTACATTGATACCAAAATCAGATAAAAACACCATTAAAAAAGATAACTCCAGGCCAACATCTCTGATGAACATAGATGCAAAATCCTCAACAAAATCCTGGCAAAAAACATCCAACAATACATTACAAAAAATCATTCACCACGATCAAGTGGAATTATTCCTGTGTTACAAGGGTGATTCAATATTTGCTAATCAATCAACATGACACATCACATCGATAACAGAAAGGAAAAGAACCATATGCTCATTTCAACATACACAGAAAAAGCACTTGACAAAGTACAACATCCATTCATGATAAAAACCCGCAAAAAAGTGGGCTTAGAGGGAACATACCTCAACATAATAAAGGCCATCTATGAAAAACCCATCCCTAATATCATCCTCAATGGGAAACAACTGAGAGCTTTTCCTGTACAGTCAGGAACAAGACAGAGATGTCCACTCTCACCACTTTTATTTAATATAATACTGAAAGTCCTAGCCACAGCAATCAGACAACAAAAAGAAATAAAAAGCATCCAAATCAGCAATGAAGAATTAAAGCTTTCACTATTTGCAGATGACATGATACTATATATAGAAAACCTGAAAGACTCCACCAATAAACTGACAGAACTGATAAACAAATTCAGTAAAGTCACAGGATGCAAAATCAATGCACAGAAATCTGTTGCACTTCTATATACCAATGATGAAGCAGCAGAAAGAGAAACTAAAGAAAACATTTACAATTTTAATAATAGTAAGATACATAGGAATAAACTTAACCAGGGGTGAGAAAATTGTACTCTGAAAAGTGTAAAAAATCTATGAAAGAAATTTAAGACAACACAAAGAAATGAAAGACATTCCATGCTTATGGATTGGAAGAACAAATATTTTTAAAATATCTATACTACACAAAGCAATCTACACTTTTAATGGAATCCCTATCAAAATACCAACAGTATTTTTCACAGAACTAGAACAATCCTAAAATTTGTATGGAACCACAAAAGACCTCAACTAGCCAAAGCAATCTTGAAAAAGAAAAGCAAATTTGGAGGCATCACAATTCCGCACTTCAAATTATATTACAGAGCTGTAGTAATCAAAGCACTATGGAAAGCAAAAAGTCAAATAGGATGACAGGTATTGTCATTATCCCATTCAAAAAATAAAACAAAAAACATATATGCTTATATATATACTGAAAATCACTGGAACACACAAAAAATATTATATGTGAGCAATGAAATTGAGAGATGAGCACTTCTGTTTTTCACTTATATTCTTCTGTGTTCTTTTTAGTTTTTGGTCATGTGTTTCCATGACTTCCATAAATTTTAATTTTTTTACATTTATTTATTTTTGAGAGACAGAGCACAGGTGGGGGAGGGGCAGAGAGAGAATGAGATACAGAATCCGAAGCAGGCTCCAGGCTCTAAACTGTCAGCACAGAGCCCGACCCAGGGCTTGAACTCACAAACCGTGAGATCGTGATCTGAGCCAAAGTCGGATGCTTAACTGACTGAGCCATCCAGGTGCCCCTCCATGACTTCTATAAACTTTAAAAGTTATTTGACATGGGGCACCTGGGTGGCTCAGTCGTTTGAGCATTTGACTTAAGCTTAGTTCATCATCTCATGGTTCATGAGTTCCAGCCCCTCATCAGGCTCTGTGATGTAGGTGCGGCATCTGCTTGGGATTCTCTCTCTGTCCCTTCCCCACTTGTGCACCTTCTCACTCAAAGTAAATAAATAAACTAAAAAAAAACTTGTTTGACAATCTGTTCTGACTCCAAATATAAGTGCTCTTTCTCACACATCATATATTTCTATTTTTATATCTACCACCAAGTTCCAGTACACTGCCTTACATATAATAAGTACTGAAATAATTACCAGAAAGCATTCAGAAAGAGAAAGAATTTGTTTCCCTTAAGAAAAAGCTAATTGGTGCCAAAAAGTCAATTGTAGAAATGGTTGAGAAAGTTGCCTCATGAAAGAAAACTCATTCAATTGTAATAAGAATTGATAAGAGAGGGATTAGAGTAAGTTAGAAATGAGAAGTCTGGTTGCCAGAGCAACCTCTTCCTGATTGCAAGGAATATTTCACTAGAGAGGAGCTGCTGAATCAGGCATTGCTGCCTCCATCATCTTTGTTTTCATTTGGCTTTGATCATCAGGCAATGAGCAAGCTAGCTAGAAAAAGTTCTGGAGGTCAGTGTCATAACCACAGCAACAGGCATGGGCACAGGCACAGCAAAAGGGACCTTGATGGTGGGTTAGCAGGAGGATAAAACAGACTGGCAGACAGTGATGAGGAGAAGGAAACCTCTGGTGTATAGAGCTCAACCTGAATAAGGCCATGACCAAAAGTCCAAATCACAGGGTCCAAGGGAATGGGGCTAATTCAAGCTTTATTTGCACTGGTTTTGAGAGCCAATTTGGAGTCTGGGGACCAGAATAGGAGTATTTGCATAGTGGTAATAATCACAGAAATTTGGATGGAGTTTTCTAAATTCCAGGGGTTAATCTGGGATGAAGAAGAAACTCACTGTTGGAGAATCATAACATCATCCAGTTTCCCTGTAACCTAGGGATAGAGGCCAAGCAAGATATAAGCTGGGAGGGGGGGCTTTTTGATGTCAGTCATCCTAAGTCACCCTAAGACTCTCAAGCCATCCTTCAATTTGAGTGTAGTCAGACAGCTCTGCATATCATTTATAACTCAATCTCCCTCCTCTCCAACTTCTGAAATCTTCCACTGTGCTTTGTGAAATTGGTGGACAATCATCACTAAATCCCCCTATATCTGCAACTGCTTCTTTGTATATTCCCTTCATCTTGTTTAACTGAAATCAAACTCTCCTCTAAGGTGCTTAGTGTGCCTGAAACCCTCTTATATGGTGCTGTCTTCTCTCCCACGCATTTAGTACCACAAGGCCTGAAGGTGGAAAAGGTATCCTCCTCATTGTCACTTCCAGGACATTTTCCTCTTCAGTAACAGCCCCCAGTTTTGAACCTCATGTCCCCAGATTAGGCCATTCACTATCTGTCCTCAAAAATCACTGATCCCTGAGTTGTTCACACTTATTCCTTGAAGATTTTAACACCTGATTCACTGTTACTCCCTGTAACACTATTCCTGTCTTTTTTAAAAAACATTTTTTAATGTTTATTTTTGAGAGAGAGACAGACAGAGCATGAGCAGGAGAGGGGCAGAGAGAGAGAAGGAGACACAGAATCTGAAGCAGGCTCCAGTCTCTGAGCTGTCAGCACAGAGCCTGACATGGGACTCGAATTCACGCACCACGAGATCATGACCTGAGCAGAAATTGGATGCTCATCTGACTGAGCCACCCAGGCATCCCAACAATATTCTTAATTCTTGGTTATTTCAGTATCCAAATAGATGATCTTTTTGATAATCTGGCCTCTCAGTTCCTTGACTTCTTCTCCCCTAAATATCTTCACCCTACTATATCTATTTACCCACTAACCCACGTGGCCAAACCGTTGACTTACAATTACTAAAGACAAAACAAAACTATTCCTCTTTTGTCTCAATTTCAAGCACCTCATTCTTCAACTATCACCTTCTTCTTTCTACATTCCTTATCATTCTCACATTCTAACAAAAATTCATCCCCACTCATTGAATCTACTACTTTCACTCCCCTTCATGTCCTCATTGCCTGCGTTACCCAGCATAAATTCTGTGGTCAATCATTACATTACTGGCTCTACATGTACTCACACTCCTTTGCCCCTCTCTCACTTCTGCTCAAATGAGCAAGCCTCAAGTCTAGTTAAATCCAACTCTCCACCTATTATGCACTTACATAATTGAATTTGGAAAAATGATAGCTATGCTGACTGGTCTCATTTTATGTTCATGAAGAACACTGGTCTGTAGTTTTCTTTCCATGTAGTGTCTTTGCTTGGCTTTGGTATTAGGGTAACACTGGTCTCATATCTGATATTATGAGTTGGGAAATTCCCCTTCCTCTTTTATTTTTTGGAAGACATTTTGTATGATGATATTATTTCTTTCTCAAATGTTTAGTAGAATTTGTGAGGGAAACCATCTGCACCTGGAAGCTTTTAAACTGCAAATTAAATTTCCTTAACAGATATTAGATAATTTGGATTATCTATTTCTTTTTGAGTGAGTTTTGATCATTTGTACTGTAAAGGAATTGATCCATTTCATCTAAGGTGTCAAATTTATGGACATAAAGTTGTTTGTAGTATTTCTTTATTATGCTTATAATGTCTGAAGAATCAGCACCCATTAAAATAGCAAAACAAAAAGTTATAGCCAATAATCCAAAAAAGAAGACAAAGTGTAATAATAAAAATTATTTAAATAATCCAAAAGAAGGCAGAAAAGGAAGAAAAGGGAAACAAAATACAGACAGAACAAATAGAAAACAAATAGCAAGATGATAGATTTAAACCTAAACACATATAAAATTATATTAAATGAAAATGACCTCAATATTTCAGTGAAAAGGTAGAAATTGTTAAATTACATAAAAAACAATACCCAGCTATATTTGCTGCCTATAAGAAACATATTTTGTTTTTTATTTTTATTTTTATTTTTATTTCTATTTCCATTTTTATTTTTATTTAAGAGAGAGATAGAGAGCATGCAGAGGTCAGGGAGAAGGGCAGAGGAAGAGAAAGAGAGAATCTTAATCAGACTCCATGCTCAGTGTGGGGCCCAATGTAGGGCTTGATTTCATGACCATGGGATCATGACAAGAACTGAAATCAAGAGTCAGATGCTCAGCTGACTGAGAAACTGAGGCACCCTGAAACATACTTTAAATATAAAGCTACAAATAGGTTAAAAGCAAAAGAATGGGAAAAAATATCATGGTAACCCTGTCAAAAGGAATCTGGTGTGGCTCTTAATATAAGAGAATACAGATTTCAGAGAAAAAGATATTACTAGCAGTAGGAAGGTCATTTCATAATTACAAAAGATTCAACTCATCAGGAATAAATAACATTCCTAAACACTTATGTATCTAATAAAAGAGCTTCAAAATACATGGAGCAAAACCTGATAGCACTACAAGGAGAAATAGACAAATCCATGATCTTGATTAGAGATTTCAATACCCCCTCACAATACTTGGACATTAGAAAATCAGTGAGGATATAGAAGATTTGCACAGCACTGTCAACCAATTTTACCTAATTTATATTTATGGAACACTCCACCAGATGACAGAAAAAACTCATTCTTTTCAAGTATACATGGAACATTCATCAAACATACCGCATTTAAGGCAATAAAGGAAAACTTGAGAAAATTAAAAAGATTCAATTCATGCAAAGTATGTAGTCTCACTACAGTGGAGTTAAATTAGAAATCAATAACAAAAAGATGCCTGGAAAATTGCCAAATATTTGAAAACAAAATAATACCTTTATAAAAAAAACCCATGAGTCATGTGGAATTTAAGAAACAAAACAAAGGAGCAAAGGAGAAAAAAGAGAGAGAGAGAAACAGATAAACCAAGAAACATACTCTTAATTATAGAGAAAAATCTGATGGTTACCAGGGGGAAGGTGGGTGGGAGTATAGGTTAAATAGATGATGGGAGGGCCCCTGGGTGGCTCAGTCAGCTGAGAGAGTGACTCTTGATTTCAGCTCAGGCCATGATCTCATGGTTCTGTTCTGTTTGTGAGATGGAGCCAAAAATAAAGGATAGAACATATTTTAATCTTAATGAAAATGAAAACAGAACATACCAAAATTTGTGGAATGCTGCTAAAGTAGGGAAAAGGAAGAAATTTGTGGTACTAAAGTAACTGTATTAGAAAAGAACAAAAGGTCTAAAGTCAATGACTTCATGTTTAACCTTAAGAAACTAGAAAAAGAAGAACAAATTAAAACCAAAATAAGCCAAAGAAAAAGAAATAATCATCAATAAAATTGATACAGCTCTAGCCAGAATAACCAAGAAAACAGAGAGAAGACATGCATTACTAATAACAAAAGCAAGAGATGGATATCATTACACTTCCACAAAATATTAAAATGATAATAGAATATTATGAACAACTATATGCCCATAAATTTGACAATTTAGATAAAATGGACAAATTCTTTGAAAAAAAACAACCTACTAAATCTCACATAAGGAAAGTTACATAACCTAAATAGCCCTATGTTAGTGAAACTTAATTTGTAGTTTAAAATTTCCCACAAAAGAAAATTTTTAAAAAATTAATTTAGAAAAAAAGAAAAGTTTCTAAAAAATAAGCAAAAAGTAAAAAACCTTCCAACTCACACACAAAAATGCCAGGACCCAAATGACTTCATTGTTGAATTCTACCAAAAATTTCAAGAAGAAACAGTACCAATTCTACATTAGCTGTTCCAGAAATTTGAAGAGGAGGAAATATTCCCCAACTCGTAACAACTGATAAAATATTTCCTATAAGGCCAGCTCTATCTTGATACAAAAGTTTTCTAAATAAAATTTCATCAAATTGAATAAAAAAATACATATAAAAGATAATAATAAATCATGATGAAGTGGGGTTTATCCCAGGAATGCAGAGATGGTTTAACCCTTAAAATCAGTGAATGTAATTGACTATACTACCAAACTAAAAACTATAAACCACATGAGCATCTTAACAAACACAGAGAAAACACTTGACAAAATTCAGTATCCATTTCTGATATAAATTCTCAGCAAAGCAAAAAGAGAAGGGAACTTTCCTCATTCTGATGAAAAGCATCTATAAAAATAAATAAGCCTTACAGCTAGTATCATATTTATTGGTGAAAGATCACGAATAGGAAAAGGAATGTCCACTTTTACCCTTCTATTCAACATTGTATTAGGCATTCTAGCTAGTACAATCAGGCAGGACAAAGAAATAAAAGACATCAAATTGGAAAGGAAAAACTAAAATTACTTTTATTCACAGATATAATGTCTATGTAGAAAATCTGACGGAATTTTCAGACAATATTTTTAAACCATGAAGTGCATTTATAATATTGCAGAATACAAGATCAGTACATAAAATTGTTTCTGTATACTATCAATGGAAAATTGATAATCAAAATTAAGAAAAGAATAGTATTTACAGTGACACCAAATACTTAGTGATAAATAATCCAATAACTAATCCAAATTACTTAGGGATGAACCTGACAAAAGATATAAAAAATCTGAGCATTGAAAACTACAGAATATTGCTGGGAGAATACAAGAAAACCAAAATAATTGGAAAGATATATCATGTTTATAGGACAGAACACTCAGCATCCTTACGGTGTCGACTCTCCCTAAAGTGATTTATAGATTCAACTGCAATCCCAATCAAAATTCTTTCAGGCTCTTGTAAAAATTAATAAACTAATTCTAAACTTCATATGGTAATGCAAAGGACATAGAATAACTAAAACAATTTTGAAGAAGAACAAAGTTAGAGGACTAATATTACCTGATTTCAAGACTTCTTTTAAGCTTTGGTAAAATAGTGTGATATTGGTGCAAAATAGATAAATAGATTAATGGAACAAAATTACAAGTCTAGATTATAGACTTACACATATATAGACAACTGATTTTTTTACAAAGGTGAGTAGGCAATTCAGTGGAGAGGGAATCATGTTTTCAATAAATGATGTTAGAACAATTGGATGGATATCTATATGAGAAAAAAGTAAGAACTTCTATCCATACCTTGAACATAAGAAAAAATTAACTCAAAATGGATTATAGACCTAAATATAATGTTTCTAGATAGATCATAAACCTAAATATAAAACTTCTACAAGAAAACAGGAAAGGGGCACCTGGGTGGCTCAGTCAGTTAAGCATCTGATTCTTGGTTTCAGCTCTGGTCATGATCTTGCCGTTAGTGATTTCGAGCCCTGCATTGGGCCCCGGGCTGACAAGTGTGGCGTCTGCTTGGGATTGTCTCTCTTTCCTCTCTCTCTGTCCTTCCCTTGCTCATGTGCACACTTTCTCTCTCTCTCAAAATAAATAAATTAATTTAAAAAAAAAAGAAAACAGGAAAAACCTCTTTGAACTTGGGATGGGCAATATTTCTTAGATATGACACCAGAACGTAATCCATAAAAAACTGATAAATTGGACTTCATAAAAATGAGGAACTTATGTTCTTCATTTTTTTTAATGTTTTTATTTTTGAGACACAGAGAGACACAGACCATGAGAAGGGGAGGGGCAGAGAGAGGGAGACACAGAATCTGAAGTAGGCTCCAGACTCTGAGCTATCAGCACAGAGCCTGATGTGAGGTTCAAACCCATGAACCGTGGCATCGTGACGTGAGCTGAAGTCAGTTGCTTAACTGACTGAGCCACCCAGGTGTCCTGAGGAACTTCTGTTCTTCAAAAGACAGGGTGAAGAAAATAGAAAGACAGTCCACAGAATGAGTGAATATATGTGCAAAGAATGTATCTGATAAAGGACTTGTACCCAAAATATATGAATAACTGTTGAAATTTATCACTAAGAAAACAAGCAACACAATTAAAAAACTGGACAAAATATATTAACAGACATTTCACCAAAGAATATATATGGATGGATTGGGCACCTGGGTGGATCAGTTGGTTAAGTGTCCGACTTCAGCTCAGGTCATGATCTCACGGTTTGTGAGTTCAAGGCCCACATCTAGCTCTGTGTTGACAGCTCAGAGCCTGGAGCCTGCTTCAGATTCTGTGTCCGCCCCCCTCTCTCTGCCTCACCTTTGCTTGTGCTCTGTCTCTCTCTGTCTTCAACACAGTTGAAGCAGAGGATATCACCAAGGAGAGGAGATGAGCTCAGAGATGTAGTTAAGGTCAAGATCAGGTAGTGGCCTATAGACAATGGTAAGGACTCTGATTGAGATGGAAATCATCAGAGAGTTTTAAGGTGGGAAGTACCATACTGTGCTTCATATTTTAAGCAGATCATACACACTGGTACATGAGCAGGATAAAGAAGAAAGTGGAGGAAAGGCCAACTAGAAGGTTGCTGCAGTTAATGGATGGTGGTTTAGCCTAGGGTGAAAAGGACTTAACTGTTAGCTTTGGGGAATGAGGAAATGGCCAATATTATGGATATGTTAAGGTTTCTTTTTTTTTTTTTTTTTTT